>NW_021852792.1:0-937 GCF_003651465.1 Formica exsecta | reverse complement strand
CTCCGCGATGCTGATTGATTATCTCGACACTGCGCTGTGCATTATTTCATATCAATAAAAGCCTGTCATGGCTGAGCCACGTATTTGACAATTCAAATATTAAGTATGTGTGTATAATTTTGATTAGCTAATATGTAAGTAATTTTATAAATGTGTGTGTCTGAAAAATTAATTAACGCTGTTAAAACTCCATGGATTCGAAAAAACTATAGGAAAATATAATAATAATAATAGAATAGATCTCCGCGTTTTGGAAATCATAATTTTTCGCATGTCGTATAAAAACACATTCAAATATTAAAATAAGTAGATTTTTTTGCATTTTCTTAATTTTTACGCTCCAACCAATATTGCAAGAGATATTTCGATTTTTTTTATAATGTTTTGCGAAAATCTGACAGTATAGCTATTACCGAGCGATCATATGAATGTAAAAAAATTAATTAATGCTGCTAATAATTAAATTTAAGTAAAAAATAAAAGATTACATAACTATAGGAATATTATAGTAGAATAGACTTCTGTTTCTCAGAAATCGATTTTTTGTATGTCGTATCACATATTAAGATATTTCTAAGTCCCGAGGGGAGCACAAAAATATTTTGGAGCCCCTTTTTCTCTTTATTCTCTCGATTACAGTTTCTTTTACTTCCATTTTATTTAAAAATATTAATATAACAAATAAATATATATACATATATACGGAGTGTCTCACAACCTCTGTACAATATTTTAATAGCGTATTCTAGAGGCAAAATGAAGTAAAAAATCTTAATAATTACGGTATCTCTCTTAGTCTGACTCTTCCCCTTCGACCTGTCCGGCATGGGTGACTCTACAGTTAACTATTATCATTTTCGAGTGCAGATTTGATCGCTTTGAGAGTGATTATATCCAATTTGCCATGAATATATATTCGACCAAAAATAGGTTCAAG
>NW_021852791.1:0-271 GCF_003651465.1 Formica exsecta | reverse complement strand
TTAAACGCATGTTTTGAGGACAGGATAAAATTTTCCGTCATATATGTAAATCGCATAATTTTGGGACTGTCTCCGAAGTATTTGCTTATTGTATATATATCATTCAGTCCTCAAAGTATGCATTGTATATAAGAAACTTATATAATTTTAAAATTATTGACTTATAAATAATTGTATAAATTGGGATATGTTATTGACATATATATATGTCAAGCGTATACTTTGAACCCCTTAGATTTTAGTTATAAATGTGTGTAATACAACCTCAATA
>NW_021852790.1:0-272 GCF_003651465.1 Formica exsecta | reverse complement strand
TTCACACACTATCACGTATAATCATATATAAATAATTTTCTAACCAACACTCATAATTGATCAATCTTTAAATTTTCACCTTATAAAAAAATTTTTTTAAAAGAAAATAGCATGTATTTTCAATATCTAATTTTTTACGAAATTTTATGCTGCTATCATATTATCCTTAAATTTTGAGCCACCCTGTATTTAACAAATATTGATACAGAATTGTACATACAACACACACGCAACATATAATATATAAACATAATTATAATTTATATAAATTA
>NW_021852789.1:0-679 GCF_003651465.1 Formica exsecta | reverse complement strand
ATAGATAATATTAATAATTTTTAATAATATTTCGTAATAATATTTGACAATATATTTAATAATACTGAATAATATTATTACCTGATATTATATTTATTCTCCACCTTTTTTCCTTTTGTCTCCCTGCCTCTCATTTGCTTATACTTTTTCTTCAATAATTTTAACTTTCTCTCTCTCTCTCTCTCTCTTTTGCTTATTTTTCCTCTTCTTTAATTTCAAATAAACTATCCTTTTTTGCCTTTGCTCTTTCTTTCTCTTACCGTTATTACCCGTTCTGTGTTCCTTGTTCAATTGTGTGTTCTGTGTTATTATTAAAGTTCCTTTTGTTCTTTTAAAAGAGTGTTAATCATTTACGTCGCGGTACACGAGTGCCGTTTGTGTCGCGCGTGTTCGAGTATTATCAAAGTCGACGCGCGGACGCAACAATATATTTAATAATACTGAACAATATTATTACCTGATATTATATTTATTACCTGATATTATATTCTCCACCTTTTTTCCTTTGGTCTCCCTCCCTCTCTTTTGCTTATACTTTCTCTTCTTTATTTTTAACTCTTTCTCTCTCTCTCTCTCTTTCTCTTTTGCTTCTTCTTCTTCTTCTTTAATTTAAAATAAACTATTTTTTTTTGCTTTTGCTCTTTCTTTCTCTCTTTCTCTTTCTTTCTCTTAAAATTAA
>NW_021852788.1:0-270 GCF_003651465.1 Formica exsecta | reverse complement strand
CAATTTACGGGTGGAGTCTACATCTACTGGGAGCAATATGGACATTAGTAACAAATCAACTCCTGTACATGGGAACCCCAAGCAGAAGAAACAACGGAGGCAACGGCGGAGACCAGCGTCCCAAACAAATACCCCCGCCAACCGAAGAATTATCCCCCATAACCCCTTCTACCACTGAAAATCTGCACCCCAAAACCCCCCCACCAGAAGAAATAGCCCCACAACAATACTTCCGAAATAGCGACACAGCCCGGTACCGATCCGAGAACG
>NW_021852787.1:533-640 GCF_003651465.1 Formica exsecta | reverse complement strand
GCACAAAGAGATAAGATCGCTATGTACGCAAATTTCCTTCGTTCGCACCGAATTAATTACGTTTCTGTATGTGAGATTTGCCAAAAATTTTCATAACACATTAAGGA
>NW_021852787.1:0-468 GCF_003651465.1 Formica exsecta | reverse complement strand
GAACGATTTAGTTACGTTTTTGTAAGTGAGATTTGCCGAAAATTTTCATAACACATCAAGTAAATTAAGGAACAACGCTTCCCGGCTCACAGAGATAAGATCGCTAAGCACGCAAGTTTCCTTCGTTTAGAACGATACAGTTACATGGCTATAAGTGAGAATTGCCGAAATTTTTCATAACACATCATGGAAATTAAGGAACAACGCTTCTTGGCTCACAAAGATAAGATCGCTTTGTACGCAAGTTTCCTTCGTTCGGAACGACTTAGTTACGTGCCTGTAGGTGAGATATATCTAAAGTTTTCATAACACATCAAGGAATTTGAGGAACAACACTTCTCGGCTCACAAAGTTAAGATGGAAGTGTACGCAAGTTTCCTTCGTTCGGAACGACTTAGTTACGTGCCTGTAGGTGAGGTATATCTAAAGTTTTCATAACACATCAAGGAATTTGAGGAACAACACTTC
>NW_021852786.1:0-489 GCF_003651465.1 Formica exsecta | reverse complement strand
ACGCGGCGTTTTCGGCGGATGAGCGCTCGGTATTTTCCGGGAACGGTCGGCGGTTCTCGGTATTTTAACGGCTGTTCGGTATAATATTCTATGTTCTCGCAATGCGTATTAAAAAGGGCGCTAAGCGCCTCTGCCCCTGCCCGGCTAGTGTTCGCCGGGCGGCAGACTTCCGGCGATCAACTGCCGGGTAACGATGAGGGGTGCATCGTTACAGTTTGTTAAAGGATTTTCTCTTATTGCGAAACCTTTCAATTCATTAACAGAAAATCAAGCGAAGTTTATATGGTCATTGCAATATCAGGCTTCTTTTGAAAAATTAAAGCAGATTTTAATTTCTTCTCCAGTATTATCTCTTCCTACGGAAGAAGGGAAATTTATTTTAGATACAGATACTTCTGATCATGGAATTGATGCAGTTTTGTTTCAGACGCAAGAAAACCAAGACCATACAGCACACAAAGATTGCATACATATTGTAGCAATCTTTCA
>NW_021852785.1:1214-1813 GCF_003651465.1 Formica exsecta | reverse complement strand
TATTACTATACAATATAACACATTCGTTAATTTTCTACACACTTTTATTAGTTTTTTAAGAAAATATAAATAGTTATCGCTGCTCTATTTTTCGAATCATTAATTAAATCAGTGCCATTTCGGTAGCTTTGGATTTTCGGAGGATGTTAAGGTTATCACAGGGTTATTCTCGAAGTTACTTGAACCCGCAGATAATTATATGAATGACATGATATAAATGGATAGATATCTCATTCTCAAGTCTGCGAGATATAATATTCTTTTATATATATAATTCGAAAAAAAAATTGAATTTAACGTTTTACAGAAATTAAATTAAATTAAAGAATAGAGAGAAAGAAAGAAGAGAGAGAATTATGTTATAATATATGGATTTATATAAGATATTTTATTTAAAATATTAATATAATATAATATAAAAGTTATTTTATTACTGCAAAATATTGTATCTATCTTGATATAATTTATTTTAATTCTATTTTACACAAATTTTATTTTAATTTTGATTTAATTTAATTAACGATAATAAATTTATGTCATTTTATTTAAGACACCAGTACAATATTCTTTGACCATATTTATTAAAATTTAATAGAATA
>NW_021852785.1:0-169 GCF_003651465.1 Formica exsecta | reverse complement strand
AATCTGTATTTGATTTAGCTTTATTTCAATTTAAGAAAATATATTAGGAATTTTATTTGGGCCGATTGTATGCCAATTGGTTAGTTCCAATTGTTTTCTTAAGAGGCACTAAAAAAGAGAGAAGAATATATATGATGATCGAAATGTTTCAATCTGTACGCCATATGTT
>NW_021852784.1:0-677 GCF_003651465.1 Formica exsecta | reverse complement strand
GGTGAGGTGTCCGTGAATGTAAATAATTACCAAATTTATTTTATAGTTGGTTTTATGATCTGATATATTATTGTCATTACTTTCGTAATCAAACATTCGTTTTTTCTTCCGTGGTCTGACACTTGTGTCACTTGGAAAAGTTGCTTCACAATCCATTTCAATCGCTATTTCTTGAGCATCACGCAACATAATTTCTTACTCATTATGCGATCTTATTTCTTTTAAAAAGGAAAGTAAATTATTTAGCATATTTATTAAACTAGGAATCATATTTGGACTTTGCATGCCTTTGCTAACAACATTTATTTTTCCTAAAATCTTATATCAAACAATTACTGAACAAATAAACTGAAAGCTTTTAATTTTAACAATAAGAGATCCGGTTAAATTTTTGATATTATTGTCTTTGGATTCGTCACTCTAAATAGAGTATAAAGCGTCATAAACATGATGTAAATTAAATCTAACAGTTTTGATTGATTCTACTCGGCTCTCCCAGCGAGTATTTGACAACGGTTTTAACGTTAGGCTTGGAACTTCAGTTTTTAATATTGTTACGTCCAGTGGACTCCACGATTCACTTCTTTCACGTAATATTAAACGTCTGCGCTCTGGAACTCTTTGCACTTGACATAAACATTAAACTGAAGAATATCTAGCAGGCGAGGCTAATATTT
>NW_021852783.1:0-200 GCF_003651465.1 Formica exsecta | reverse complement strand
GTGCGGAATCCTGCCTCACCACTCTTACGTCTATCGTATGCGCACGAAAAACAAGAAAAACTCGGAGCAACGACGAGCGGCCTATCCGCTCGAAGCCGTCGTCTCGAATTCGCGGTACCTCAAAAAACCAGCTTTCACTTTAACTAAAATCAATGCATCTCTACTGCGTGGCGTGCCTCTATGGTTTAGAAAATATTTAA
>NW_021852782.1:0-398 GCF_003651465.1 Formica exsecta | reverse complement strand
AATCAAATATATGTAACTAATAAAAACAATTAATTATAAATATATATTTAATAAATATATGTTAAACTTCTTTAAAAAATTGCAGCGAAATTATTGGCTTCATTGATGAAATTGAAGGGCCGAAAATTGTTGGCAAAGCCCAACATTACAGATTATTAAAATTTTTATTAAATAATAACAGTCGTCACAGCATTCAAATAGTAGCATGGAATACAGAAATTGAACGTATAGAATTCCATTTGAAACCTAACAGAGTAATTGATAAATTAATATTTCTTATTTATTAAACGATAATAAGTTAGTTTTTTGTAACTGCTTTAAAAACACTAATCCGAGAATTTTTTTAAATTTATTTTATTAAACTATTTTTTTTATTTAATTTATTTTAACAAAGTTTT
>NW_021852781.1:0-880 GCF_003651465.1 Formica exsecta | reverse complement strand
TGAAGATACATTTGTATTTCATTTTTGATAATATGTGTGCATAGATTTATTAAATCAATCTTTTTAAGAGTTATATCTGCTACATATATCAAATTATGTGTATCGCAATACTTAGAGCTTATACCAGCAGAATATTTTTATAAGAAATGTATATACGCATATATAAGTAAAAATATTATATAATTCAGCTTTTAATTCTATATTATAATTCTATATGTAATACATGCTTTTGTACGTGACACATTAAATTATATTTCATTTTTATCGTTTGTAACGGACAATAAATAACACTATACAAACTTGAGGTTTTTATAGCTTATAGATGCTTTATAGCTGAATTAGCTGCACTAGTTCAGAGTTTATCCTTTTTATGCTTTGACCTATGCTTTAACAGCAAATGACTGATTTCCCAACAAGATCAAAAGTTAAATGGATAGGCTTTGCTGTTTTCATAACATTTCACAAGACTCTAATAGCGGTGATAATAATAATGAACTCTCGCTTAAAAAAGTCTCGTGTTTTGTTAATGAATTCTTTTCGAGTGTTTCATGACATCTGCTCTGCAAATTACTACCATGCATAGGATATGTCTCTCTCAGTTCTTCTATATCTGAAACAGATTTTTAATATAATGTTAATAAATAACATATTTATAAACGTTTAGTTTACAGACCTTACCGCAAATTTTGATAAAAATACATTTATTCGACGCGTTTTTGTACGCAATGAAATAATCTGGCAATTAAAACTGTCGCTCTGCCCTACGAAGCGATTTCATATTCCCGCGCAATTTTGCAAGTAACGTATGCACATATGGCCATATTTCGTCAATATCACAGGTTTCCTAATCTGAAAAGTCAAATTTAACAATTAATATCTC
>NW_021852780.1:0-237 GCF_003651465.1 Formica exsecta | reverse complement strand
AACATGACATAAATTGAATTATTTTTAATCAATTATGTAATTATGTATACTTATTTCATTAAAAATTATACGATTTATGTCGTGTTTAATATCATTTTTATCGCAAGAATCTCATTAATCCATTATAATTATATTCATACCAATAACATCCAAAATGTAAGTTTCAGTTTTTATTTTATAAAATATTTATACTTTGTACATAAGGAAAGATCCCCGATGCTGAAGAATCGACAAAAG
>NW_021852779.1:0-356 GCF_003651465.1 Formica exsecta | reverse complement strand
CTTTCCCGATAGCGCACATCTCTGTGTGCTAACGAGAAAAGGCGCATTTTCTTCCCGATAGCGCACATCTCCGTGTGCTATCGAGAAAAAGCGAGTTTCTTTCCCGATAGTGCAAATCTCCGTGTGCTAACGAGAAAAGGCGCGTTTCCTTCCCGATAGCGCACATCTCCGTGTGCTAACGAGAAAAGGCGCGTTTCCTTCCCGATAGCGCACATCTCCGTGTGCTAACGAGAAAAGGCGCGTTTCTTTCCCGATAGCGAAGAAACGAGCCTTTTCACGTTAGCACACGGAGATGTGAGCTATCGGGAATAAAACGCGCCTTTTCTCGTTAGCACACATCCCATTAGCACACGATG
>NW_021852778.1:0-865 GCF_003651465.1 Formica exsecta | reverse complement strand
TAATATTTTCCTCTTCCAATGTCATATTAAAATGTAGTCGCGGTGTCTGGTAGGTTTGCAACGGTGGCCATTGAAATGATTGTTTCGTCATTCCATCAATCCCATTGTTTTCAATATTTATTAATGACATTGGTTTCCCATTGTTTTCAATATTTATTAATCACATTTGCTTTATTCTTTCATGTATCTGTTTTGCTTCCTTAACATTACATATATTTTTTTTTTTTGGTCACCTCTACTGCAATAGGTATGTTCTCCATATCTGCATCTTCATTGTTTTCCTTTGATGAGGAAATATTCCTGAAAGGAAAAGGTACTGAACCGCGTTTTAATGTTTTCTTACCTTCTCCCTTGAAGCAATTTTCATTGAAATGATCTGCACACAGACTAGCACGACGGATTGAATTGGCAGACCACTTTTCTAAATGAGTATTTCCTGAAATCAACGCAAAGGATTCCTTATAAATTTGTTGGAAAATTTTGTAAAAAAATTTGCTTTGATGACTGAAAAACAGGATGTTCTTTTGGATTTTTTTTTCGGCCGTCACATTGTTTTCTTCTTTTATGATGTACTTTCTTTACAAAAATAATCTATTTCTGTTTTAATAATTATATCTCAATGTCTCTGTTATAACTATTCCATTACAATAGAAAAATGTACAGTTGTTGTCAGAAAGATTGCAATTTTTTTTCTATGTGTTTCGAAATGAATCAAATCATCGGTGCATCAGCGATAATAAACAAATCACCCAACGATTTTAATCTGTTTCAAAACTTCTCGAAAAAAGTTATGTAATTGTTTGTGTATAATTGCTTGTAAAAAAAATTAATTATTTAAATATAAGGAATAAAATCATTGCCATTG
>NW_021852777.1:0-295 GCF_003651465.1 Formica exsecta | reverse complement strand
TAAAAATAAAGATGATGAGAATAATATAATTTTATTTATAGAGAAGAACATATATACTAAGGGGATTAATAAAGTAATTTCAATGTCAAAAATTAGGAAAATTAATCTAATTAAAAAAAATTGAATTCTAAAAGGTATACGTGATTTAGATAAAGGATCAAATCCACATTCGAATGGAGAAATTTTTTCTCGATTTTTGTAAAGTTTAAATGAGATTAAAAAATTTAATGATAAAATTATTATTGATAACATAATAAATATGATAGATATAATGAAAAATTAAATAAAGATAAAT
>NW_021852776.1:0-1315 GCF_003651465.1 Formica exsecta | reverse complement strand
AGGACCAAGGATATTCATCTGAATTCTATCAAAAGGATTTCCTACATTGTAAATTTGCAATGGGGATTTACCTTTGCCTGAAAGACCAGTTTTTGCAATACAGACAACACAAGAACGACATCTTTTCTCAACATCATTTTTGCATGTTGCCCAATAAAATCCTTGACGAATCTTTGCCAAAGTTTTATTTACACCAAAATGACTATCTAAAGAAGAATCATGGACCTCTTTCAAAATTGAAACCGTCCTACTGCGAGGTACTACTATCTGAAAAACCTGTTTTTTTAATGTCGGTGACTCCCATCTTTTAAATAAAACTCGGTCTCGAATCACCAAAGCATCCCATAAATTCCAATAGACTTTTCCAGAAGAATCCTTTGACACCATTTTCTGCCAAGTAGGACGTTCTTCTAATTCTTTTCCTTGTAAAATAACAGAAATTACTAAATCCTTTAATTGTTCTTCTCTCTAATTATTAAAAATTTCTTCCCCAAAAATAATTTGACCGATTTTTTTCGATCCCTCCGGTATATCTTTAATTTCCACTTTGGTACAATATTTGGAAGGATCTTTCTCACATCTAGAAAGTCCATCAGCATTACGATGAGAATTTTCTTTACGATATAATATCTCGAAATCATATTGCTGTAATCTTTCTAACCAATGAGCCAGCTGTCTTTCCAATCCCTTAAAAAATAATAACCACCGAAGAGAAACATGATCTGTTTGAATAACAAGCTTTTTTCCAAATAAATAATGATGAAAAGTTTTTATAGAATCCACTATAGCTAATAATTCACGACGAGTCACACAATAATCCCTCTCATTGTCAGTCTTACTTAAAACCTGACTATAATACGCGATGACTTTATCTCGGTTTCCTTGCGTCTGAAACAAAACTGCATCAATTCCATGATCAGAAGTATCTGTATCTAAAATAAATTTCCCTTCTTCCGTAGGAAGAGATAATACTGGAGAAGAAATTAAAATCTGCTTTAATTTTTCAAAAGAAGCCTGATATTGCAATGACCATATAAACTTCGCTTGATTTTCTGTTAATGAATTGAAAGGTTTCGCAATAAGAGAAAATCCTTTAACAAACTGTAACGATGCACCCCTCATCGTTACCCGGCAGTTGATCGCCGGAAGTCTGCCGCCCGGCGAACACTAGCCGGGCAGGGGCAGAGGCGCTTAGCGCCCTTTTTAATACGCATTGCGAAAACATAGAATATTATACCAAACAGCCGTTAAAATACCGAGAACCGCCGAGCGTTCCCGGAAAATACCGAGCGCTCATCCGCCGAAAACGCCGCGT
>NW_021852775.1:9579-10438 GCF_003651465.1 Formica exsecta | reverse complement strand
TTAAAAATTAACGCACGCGTAAAACATATACCTCTTGTTCGAATACAATATCCATAATTTTTGCATATCAAAATCAAAATGCTCACGTTTATCCTATTTTAAATCTAAAATCTCACGCAATTAAAAGTGCTTTTAATTAAATGTTAAATCTTCGTCGTAAAATATTTCCAGTGATATTTATGTTAATAATCTCATATGAGATAGCACTTGACTCTCCGCCAGGAAATATTATTAAAGTTTTATTTTAATTTCTGCTTTGCAAACATTAACAACGTTAATCGTGCAATTTTATTTACTTTGATATTCTTCTTGAATCTCTTCGACCTGTCATCGCGAAAGACTGTACGAGAAATCGCGTGTAATTTTCCGGAAAAGTCAGCAGAACCTGCTGAGCAAGCTAATATCGCTTTGTCACGTCGTGAGAAGAAGAGGAGTAACGCGGACGAGAAAGAAACGTCGAAAGAAATAATCCTCATTCGTTCCTCTCTCGTCTCGAGTGGAAGTCTTCGATCGATCCGCACAGCCTCCGGCAGACTTCCTGCGCCCTTCCTCTTCCTTCCATTAACAACAGGAATCCGAGAACGTGCAAAAAATGCATTAAACTCTCAGCGACGGGGGTGAAAAGAAACGGCCAGAGCACGAGCGCGAAATTAGTCCTTCCATCTCAAGGTGGCTCGATATTGACGCGCGATGTATATATGCCTCGTAAGAAATATCGTTTAACTTTTACAATTTTGTAATATTTTGAACTAATATTTTTCGATTAATATTTTGCGATAAGGCGAAAATTATCTTCTATGGAGAATTGCTGCAGTAGCAACATAGCATCAATGAACTAAACATTATATATATATATATA
>NW_021852775.1:0-9438 GCF_003651465.1 Formica exsecta | reverse complement strand
ATATATATATATATATGCGTAAAACATGTTGAGAATGTTGGCATTCTTCCTCTTCCTTTCTTTTTCTTTCTATTTTAATTTTTTTACGATATTATATGTTAAAGTATGTAATTGCAAAATTAAAAATTCTTTTTTCTTTTTATTCAATAATTTGCTTAAGTAACGATATTTTGGATTTTATATTAAATGTTTACTCAAAATATATATTTTAATTTCTACACATAATTTTATAAATGTTGTATTTTTAATATTATTTTTATTATAATTACAAAAGTATTCTTAGGTTAAACGTCACATCTAACATAATATAAATAATACATTAAATCATATTTTACGAGATGAGCAAATGAACAGATAAATCTCTGCATATTAGAAAATCTAATTTATTTACAAATAACTCTCGATTTGTCTCGTTCAAGTGAAAGTGATAAAAATAAATGCGAATGGACGAGATGAATAGTAAATAATGAGCGAGCTGTATCTATCTTATGTCATTTCTTTGGATGTGAAGCTTACGCTGTATGTACATATATAGGCGTAGTCATAGGATGTGAATCTGTCCGTGTTTAAGTGCCGACAATACCGTCCCTCATCTCATGAATGTTCACACGCCACTGTATTTCATTTGGAGTTGCAGCTGCCATCCAGGGCCGCGTCTATATGAAGACGGCCGACTTAGGGACGACAGCTATTGTGCTGTCACCGAAAGAAAAATGCAGCATAATGCTGCACTTGTATTCGGTATTCTTAATTATTCTTTTATTGTTCACATCCTGTGCTGTAATAACGCGTGGTATTGTAGTACTCACAATGTTGTAGGAAGCAATGAAGATATATAATATAAATTCATTGAATATTCAAATGCTACATTGAAAGAAAAGTCGAAGTAAAATAGGTTGATTTTTTAATGAATATTACATGAAATTGCTATTCATTAACTTTCAAAAGAATTTTTTCCAGCAAATAATAGCTGATAAAACATTATTCCCGATGAGTAGCTGGAATAAATTCATTGGTTTCTTCAACTGAAGGATACTGCCATTAATTTTGGCGAATGCAGAATCTCACGTGTTGCATCTCTTCCAAACGGAAAAATAAGATTCTCGTTTCGCTTAATTGCTGTCGAGCCACCCAGTGACCTTTTCTATTTTCGTATCCGTTGGATCTTGTCGAATTCGTAGTTTCCATCTCTTCTCTCACATCTGCTCGTTCACAACCAGGTCGGGAATCTCGTCGTCTGGTTACAAATACGCTCCCTTTCCTTCTTTCCGGTATTCTCCCTCTCTCCCCGTTTCTTTACCGTTTCGTCTACTCGATGTCACATTACAATATAAGGGACGAGAGCGATATATACGTTAAAGAAACTCTCTCTTTCGAAGTTTGTCCAAGGAAAAATTTTTTAAACTTTCATTGACTTTATTCATACTTTGGGTTATTAATGAAAGTTTAATAGCGATATTTGTTTTATTATTCTTTCCTCTGTCCGCTAATGTTACCTTACATACATGCCCGTATTTACATCCGTCGTACCTATTGATCGGCCTGCTGTTTATTCTAGGCGCCGATGAATGATTAATAAATGTCGGAATGTCGAAGGACGCGGCGATCAACGGCGGGAAATATCCTTGAGACGTTGGAAACGTTTCCTCGTGGCAAGGGCAAATCGCGCGGACTTAGTCGCTGTAAACTCGGAACAATGCGGTCGCGCCATACTTATGCTACATGACATAGGGTCTCGTTAATCCGCCTCCGTTATATTTAGGCCGATCGATATATACGGATATATAGCATGTACATCTCTCTCTTTCTCTCTACACGACGACAATCTACAAAATCTATATCATGTGTGAGAGCGTGAGATGAGCGTGAAATAATTTTCTCAATGAGAAAATCATTTCACTATCAATTGATGGCGGCTAAAATAATAGCGCGAGTAAATCTGCGCCGATTATTTTCAATTGTCAAGAGAGAGTAGATAAATTTAGAAATATATATATATATAATATATTCAATGTAAAACGCCAATATACAAGTGGCACACGATACATAAGATCTCAGCAGAGATCTTAGAAACTTTATTTATTACATTACTTCTGATTCATTTAATTATTGAATGTCTAGTTTTTTATTTTGATTTGTAGAACATATTGAGACAGTTTGGCTGAGAGATCTTTATTCAACATTTACATCTATGACGTTAAAACTATATTAATCTTTAACATAACTATGGAAACGCTATGCCAAATATTACCCTATTAATGTCATATCAACTTTAATATGCAACATACCCGCATTTTACTGTAATATTTTATTTTATTTACGTGACACATAATATATTCATTATATGTCTAACAGTATAATTCACAGATAATTATATAGTAAACTGTGAAAAACGCGAAGGATTACTTGATATAAATAATTTTTGTTATAGAAGCTATTTATGCACATACATAATATATTATGCAAATGCAAACTATATGGGATGTTAGTACCGTATAAGCACTATATATAATATGACCGCTACTGTGTGTGTGTGTGGTAAATCCATATAAATATATGTATATACTCTGCATCTACCTAATAAGAAAATAACTTTTTCAATATGTCAGTAGACGGCATTTGCACAAGCTTAGCTCTTTTATAAGGTGCTTTTTCTTTCAAAAAATTATAGCTGTTTAATTTAAAAAAAAAAATTATATATAATTCCATTTATATATAAGTAGAAATGTGTTTGTCAAAATTTGAAAAAAGATTTTTTAGCTGCGAACTATAATCAATTATACAACAACTTTGAGGCATGGAAAATACAGCTTACTAAGCCCAGCCTCGGACACAATCGATATCGAGCGGATTTGTGAGAACGGAAAAAACTTCGCTGACTTCACTGATAATAAATTGAGCTCTAGATAAACGCGAATACTGAAGAGAGAATAGAATGTTTTACATGAATTTTATAAGTAGTTCAAATGATCATCGAAGCTAATAAACCGTTTATGTCAAATATAAGAATCTTGTATAACGTTTTTCTAATAAAAAATGTAATGTATTGTTACATCTTTTTCTGCTATGAGAAGAAAACAATTTTAATAAGATCTTGAAAGTTATTTTCCAAATTGTTAAAGTTTTAAATTAAATATCTTTGAAAGATATATAAAAAAAGTAAATCTGTATTTTAACAACTAATAAATAATCATTACACTCACTTTTATTCGTAAAATTTTTTTTTATTTATTTTGATAAATGTGTGAAATAATAAATAGCACAAGAAAGTAATGTGAGAAACATTTTATTAAATAGAGAAAAAAATCTAGTACAATATATTCTCTTTGATAGAGTTACTAATCCTTGCCTTGACACAGAATATAAAACACTATAATTCTTACATATACATACACGACCATTACCGAATAAAACTTTTTTCACAAGAAAAATTACCGAATTTACAAAATGCAGGTATAGTACTTCCAATTAAGATATCGAAGTATGTGTATGTTAATAAATTTTTGTAAAAAAAATCTGAAAAGAGTTACGCATACGGATTATGCAAAAACATGCAATATTTTTAGCGTGTAATATTGTCTCTCGTAAAAATAAATTATTTCTAATAAATATTACTGTAAATTATCCAATTTTATTATGTTTGTTTTGAGATAGCTCTCGTAACCGGAAACATTATCTCATCCAACGATATAAAGAGGAAAACATTGTTTCCCATAATTCGAGCTTTTATCTCAAAAATTCTTGTTTTTGCGCGAGATAAAAAAGTTAATAACATTCTTTATCACGTTATCGTATCCAAACTTCAATGGAATTATATTTAATAATGCAAAAATTTAAATATTTGTCGTATATCTAGAACTCTCATTACTTTTAATTGTGGACAGTGAGAAATTATTTTATAGATCCAAATATCAATTTTAGTCAAGGTTTAGAGAAAATTTGAGTAATAATTTAGAGAATATTATTGAGTAATAATAATATATATTGTAATAAATAACCATAAAACAAAACAAAACGACTGTAAAAGTGATTTTATTTACTCTAAACTATACTCCATTTTATGCGCTCATTCAATGTACAACTTCTGTACATTATTTTTCAATTAGATAAACTATGTTATCAATAAATCAGAGATATGTTGGAGTGTTGAGAAAAGTATTTTATTGGAAAGCTCACCTTTCTATCTAGGTCGAATGCTAGAACATCTGGTTTATATTGGAGACATCCATTAAACTCTACTTTTATTTGACATTTACGATCGATGCTTTCACTCGCACGTTATCAAGGAAAACGTTTACTTTTCCGCATATGTGCGATCCATATTCTCTAATCGCAACAAAAATCATTAGTATGCGCGCTGCTTGCTTTAATCGAGCACAAAAATACCGATCTAAATAACGTTCTACAAGTTTATCCCATACTTTCAGTTTTCATTGACAAAATAACTTTACACATACTTTTATTAGCGTATTGTGTTGGATGCTCCCATCTCATGTAAAATTGTTATTGCTACAATTTGATTTCCTTGATATTAAAAAATTAAGATGAAAATTAAAATATATAATTAGAGATAATTATTAAAGTTGCATGTTTTTTAAGATAAACATATTTCTATATTTTTATCTATTAGAAAATATTCCTTGTAGTTTTAAAAATATTTCAAATAATTTTGGTATTTGTGTAACGACAAAATTTTACGAGACAAAAAAAGTTATTTGCAACGATATGAAACAAGATATATGATTAATACAGTTTTTTTTCAAAATTGCATTATGCCTTTAATTCGTTCTTTATTATGCGTGTTTACAATAAGATGTGAACTTAACAAAACACATGACAGATGTGGATACAGCATCGCTCTACATCGGCTACGCCCAGGTTTCTGATAATATTCCATATACATCTTATTATAGATTATTGCTCGTAACGGAGACGTGTTCGACAATAAAAGTAGCAATGAATTGTAACGACCGGTGAAATTGTCGAAACACTTGTCGGCGACATTACATCTATACGCAGACGTTATGCGAACTGCAGCAATTGATGCACCTGGCACACGGAGGGGAGAGAAATCAATTGTCTCTTGACATTCGCCGGCGAATGGATGCGCACGCGAACGATTCGTTTCAGTTTACAACACAGATTTAAATAGATTTGCGGAGACATGAAGAAAGAGAGAGAACAAAGCTGCCAATAGACGTCGAGAATCGCGAGACCGTTCTTGTGCGATGAACAAAAATAGGTTTAACTGCGATTTAATCGATGTGATTTGTTTTTGTGATTTTTTTACAGGGAAGAAACAAATCTAGAACAAATGTTCTCTGTGGCAAAAATTAAAATTCTTGAATATATGTTAATTTCACGGAATTTATCATTTAAAAAAACATTTCAAAATATTTCATAATTTAATTTTTTGTAATGTCAATATTGTCATTATCTCTCTTGACTTGTTGAATAGAATGACCTTTTTAATTTTATCTCTTTAATTAATTTTTAATCAATTTGATAAATATTTTTAGTTAACATTTTGTTACAATATTAATAATCTCATGGTAAAATATGTCGACTTTTTCGTATCGCGAGCGATACATTATTGATCCGCACGAACGCGCCGCAATTTTTTTTCTCAGTATTTGATTCGTCACAACGATATCACTCCCGATTTATTTTCCACGTACTGACGTAATTAGCGTACGGGTCGACATGTGTATGTCGTTGTAATTTCACTACGATGTGACGCGAGATTAATGCTGCGGGTTCAAAATTCGAGATTGCACATTAAACGTGCAGAAAATAGGCAAGATAATAATCGAGCTTTTCTGTCTGATACAAAATTTAAACAAAACTATTTTGAGCTTTATGACGTAATCGCTCGAATACCGAGAGTTTCTTTACAAAAGATAATATCTTCGGCACAAGAGAGAAAGGAATAATATACATATATAAGAAATATAAACAGAACAGGTCGCCCAAACAGATATCTACTGTGTTTTGTATATCTGTTGAAAATATTTAAGAGCATTTCAAAGTATTGCAGAGATAGTTTGTCAGAAGAATTTTATTCTGTGTTATGCTTTGCAAGATCTTTATTTAGTTACTCTCAAGAAAACTAAATTCCATCATGAAACCTAGAATATTTACAAATAATTGTATTTCCGACGCATGAAAATTACGTATATAAAAATTGCCTGCAAAATTAGTGCAACACATAAAATATTAAAGGTTGATTTTAATTTTTTGCACTTGAAGCCTGCTTTTCACAGATCATGATCACAGCATTCTTTTAATGACAAATGGAAAAAGTTACATTAAAAAGGAAATATGTTTTTATATTATCCTGTATATTTATTGTTCATATATAAAATAATTATGTATTATATTATATAATACATTAAAATATTGACAACTTTAACTAACGTTGTATCATATCGATTTAGTAATAAAATCGATAAAAATCCACGATCATGTTTTACGAGCGACAAGTTTTGAAAGTTCTCATATTTTTGGATTTTCCTTTGAATAAAGCGATTATAAATAATTTCGAATATCTTTTTGCGATTGGAGATATTCTTTTGCAATAATAGCAAATGTATATATTAGATCTTAAGCCTTCATTTTAAAGGAAAACGAGGTCAAGTCGCGAGAAAAGAACGACAAAGAGTAGGGTACCTCAGCAAAACATTTGAAAATTTTATGAGTTGCTCTATTTGCCAGCCGGAAGCAAATTTCAACGTAACTTCTTAAATATATTAATATCGATCTGTGACGTCATTTTCTCCAGCACAATGCGGTGTGCAATTTAACAGCGCGTGTGTAATTTATCGTTTTACGATAATTATTCCCATATACTTTCGTGTGTATAACATGCAAAACTTTTTTAATAATATTTGCTATATGAACAATGTGTGAATTGCGGCAATAAATCTATTTTACTTATAAATTCAATCCGTATAAATCGAATTTAGTAAGCGTTTATACAAAAAAAACCAAGGTATTTTTCATTATTAAAAAGATTCTAAAATTGCATTCTTCATTCCACAATATGTAATTAACTAGGATATATAATTTTCATATATTTGAAAAATTGTTTAATAGTTTATGATGTTAAAAATCTAATACATCATATCAATTTAATAGTTAAAAATATATTATTCGCTTTTTTGTTTCAAACATAAAAATGCTGTTTTGGGGGATATTTAGGATCGGGATGTTCTAACACAGTTCGCAAATTTATGAAATCACGAATTTTGATCGTTCATATTCTCGCAGCGCGAACGAACCGCTGTCTCGTGCAACGTTACTCATGTTCAGGCTTCGTTCCATTTAGCTGTCGATGATACACGAGCGATGATGAGGGTGGCCATAGGATGATCGGTCAGGAAAATCGGCTGGAAAGCCCCCGGCCGACGTACTCCGGTTTCTTTTTCGCTGGTGTAATATGCGAGGCCAAGAGTGGGCGGAAAACGTGGGCGAGACAAAGAGAGGGCGATAAAGAGCATACCACCCCTGACACATAGCGAGAGAGAAGGAGAGGGAGAGAGAACGAAAGCTCAAGAGAAGGATGGAGGGGGTGGGTCGGTACCGCTCGATAACGCTTCTGCCTCCGCCATCATCCGCCGTCTCGTCCCCATTCTCTCATGCGACGTGCTTTTTCGGAATTTAATACGTGTTTTTAAAATTTAAAGCCTTAAAGAAAGCCTACAAGAGAAAAGCCCATTTTTTCCGGTAAATGAATATAATGTCATTGTATAATGTCACTACTGAGTATATATAATGTCAAGTAGAACCACTGCTTGTGTAAATGGAATCCGTGTAAACGCAATGAGTTTTCAACAAAAATACAAAATATAAAATTTCTTCCATTAATTAAAAAGACCATCGCTTTATGAAATTAAAAAATATTAATTTAATGAAAATAATATTTCTTAGATATAATCTAATTTGATTTAACTTAAAACCACACATAAAAATTGTACATTTTCTACGATGACAATTTAATATTAGATCTAAATTAGATCAAACCAAAAAAATTTAACAAACCAAAGCTGTTACTTATTTAAATATTACACTTGACATTTAAATTCGTAGTGCCTGATAAAAACATCATCATAGTATTTTTGTTATAATCCGCTGCATTTTATTTTAATCCGATAAATTCAGAAATTAATTCCACGATCCATCAGAGTCGATTAAAAACAACTACCATAAAAGCGCACTTACAGCGTTGCGTTATTAATCGCGATGCGCGCGATTGCATCCACCGCTTTGCTACATTTACTCGGTGGTTACGCCAAGGTGGATTTTACAGGATACGCGAACGACAAAGGACCGCATAATCGATCGATAACAACCTCGTTGAGAAGCTCGCCCAGAAATCAGTCAAGCGAAAAGAAGATCGAGACGAGGCTCTCTTCGATGAAAGACTTTCTACGCTGGAGTTGCGCAAGTTGCAATCGTCTAACGATTTGTTGGGGTGCATCATCAAAAGTGCCCGATCCGAAACGCGCAGAAAGTCTTATCGAAAATCCAAGCTACCCATATTCTCATGAATAAATATAAGCATTTATATTTCTTTGTCTATCCTCCTTGGGTCACTTAATGCGTACAACGATTTTGATTTGTATTTTATCATTTAAATACAGTACACATTTTATTATTATATTACTATTTTTAAAAAAAGCATCTCGATTGATATTTTCTTGACAGTTGGAAAAATAGTATTTTTCCTAAAAATACCGAGATTACTCACTGTAATGCAAACATTTTAAATGTCGGGCTATTTGTTGTTCGTGGCCGCTGTCAAAAATTGAGCGATCATTTTCCCATTCTTGGAAACTATTACTTACTGACTATCTTCGGATTTAACACATTTTTTCCCAGGATAGTAGCATCTTCGAATTTCCATCCTGTCAAGCAAGATCGATCCGAGTTTTTCGTATGCATGTATATATATATATATATTTTTTTTTTTCTTTTATACATGCGTAAATTAATGTATACATACTTTATGTATATATGCGTGTACTGTATTTCTTCGGTAAAGATGAACGGAAGATTGCGGATAAGAATCCTGAATATTAATTGTCCCGAAGGATGTATAAAGTATTCAAGCTATGATAGGCTGATCGTTATTTCCCCAAGAAAACTGACCGCGTGCCTCTACCTCGTTTCTTGGTCGAGATCGATCTGCGGGTACAATGACTCCAAGAAAAACCAAGACCCCGATGTACTATTTAATTACGATTATGTAGTTCTTACGATCGGACGCTTTATACACTATGTCTACTTGAGAATCGATCGCAAACTTTTTTATCGTTCTGATTTCACGGCCACGAATACTTTTAACTTTTCATTATAGCTTTACTAGAATTAGGTATTTAAAATTTTCATGTACGATATAAAATAAAACAATATTGGAAGCTCTGATTAAAAAAAAAA
>NW_021852774.1:0-1253 GCF_003651465.1 Formica exsecta | reverse complement strand
GCAATCGCAGCCGCGAGCCGCTAGTGTGATTCGGGCTTAATGCGACGCATGACGCGACGCGTGACACGCCCAGTGGAAACTTTCCCTTAGAGTGCCATTACATGGAGCTTTCCCATCGATAGCGCCTATGCAGTGTGGAAATTGGCATGTTGTCTCAACGTCTTCTGCAATTGTACTCCAATTTTCATCGGTTGGATCAATCATAACTTTTTCCTTTAAGGAGAGCCAAATTGCTTTACAAGTTTCCGGAATAATTCGTGATAGCGTACATTGGGCAATGCGGTAAGCATACGATAGTGATGTCATGCTGTCTCCAGATGCCAACCATCGTATAGTCACCTATAATCTCGTTCTGGCCGATATTGGTTGTCGAACTACATGTTGTTTTTCGATGAGTGGCCAAACAATATTGAGTAATTCGGTAAACATTATTGGTGACATTCTGAGATAGTTGAAATATTTTTCAGGATCTCCCAATTGCATCTCCACAAGTAGATTGTCGCTGTCACCTTGAAGAAGTCTTCTTGTCTCAGTAAAAATAGGCCGTACCCATATTTTACGGTTCTTTCTGCCTTGCAGTTTCTTGTAACGCAAATATAAAATATACATTGAGATAACCTTTTTCATAGTTATCTCTGCATATCTCATCGGTTCATCCCGTGCTTATATGAGATACTTCATAATAATCATCAATATGATATTTGGATCCATTATTATACTGTTACTTTTAAAATAATAAAATAATCGAAATATATAAAAACGTTCTCCTTCACTCGTCTCCAAAATTTGATGGAATATACTGTATCCACTTAATATTTGATGCGCTCGTTCCGCGAATGTTTTTTCCTTATATTACATGAAGCACAATTTGCGCGGAAAAGCGGAACGATATGGTAAAAAATAAATATCATTTTTCATTTTTTAACATTGTTTTCACTTAATTAATTGTAATTTTCATTAATATGCTTATCTTTTTAGCTTATCTATTGAATATAAGCATTTTAATCAATAAATATCGTTAAAAATTAATATTTTATAATTTTCCGTTCCGCTTTTCCGCTCAAAATCTGCTCCATGTAATACAAGGCAATCAAAACAGACGGAACGGAACGCGGAAATCTGGTTACTATTCTCTTCCGCGTTTCCGCGCTCCATGGAAACATAATGGCACCCTTAGAAACATATGAATAAAAATGTTTTTGAATCAGTAGAGTCCTAGATTATCAGAGAGGCGCCAACTCTACCCCCACTAT
>NW_021852773.1:0-746 GCF_003651465.1 Formica exsecta | reverse complement strand
TTTATCAAAATAAAATGCATTTTAATTTTCTCAAGAGAATCTATAATACGAGGGTGGATCAATAAGTACCCGTGTTAGGAATAAAGATGCAAATTTTTCATAATTTTTTTTTTTATTTTTCAACGTAATCTCCTTTTAGGACGATACACTTTTCCCAACGTCCCTGCCATTTCTTTAACCCCTCCAAAAAATACGATCTCCTCGGTAACCACGTCTGCCGGGCAGCGTGGACGCTTCTCATCAAAAACAGATGTACGGCCATGTTTGAATTCGTTGAACCAATATCTCACGGTTGTCATAAATGGTCCCCATAGACAGCATCCAACTTCGCTTTTATTTCTTCGCATGTTTTCCATCCAAAAATAAATTACGGATCGATATTGCTCTTTTTCCATTGTATCGAAAAACACCAAACACGTTTAATACAAATGGCTGCCAAATCAAAACTAACCTATGAGTCAGTCTGAAATTTGGTATGGCGTCGTTTGACAGATGGCAATACACGATGGTAATGCCAACTTCTCTCAGCAACGCCACTTGTCTTCAAACACGGGTACTTATTGATCCACCCTCGTATTTCTATAAATGCAAGATTGATTTTATGACAAATACTATTTCAAATTACAAACCCTCACAAACTGAACTGTACTTGGTTAGTCAACTTGATTTCATATTTAGTTTTGATTTTTTAATTTTTAAAGGTTTTTATTTTTTAAAGTTATTTTTTAGAGGAAAATTATTTTTTA
>NW_021852772.1:0-487 GCF_003651465.1 Formica exsecta | reverse complement strand
GATATTTTACAGTTTCAAGTTAAAAAACTCACCCTGTATAATAAAAATAGAATTGAATTCATATTTCGTATAATGGAAAAATAAAAAAAGAAAATCTGTAAAACGCCGATGCACCGTTCTGGGCATTTTTTGTAATGAATATTTCAATCCGCGCGTACGTGGTGTGTGTGTGTGTGCGCGCGCGCACGCGAGGAATATTGAAGATATCTTCTTTAAAAGATATTATATAGCGTTTTTTTCTCCTTGATCGACTTTTTTAAATACCTATTTGATGCCGAAATTGCTTTTTATTGAAATATTTTATGTTTTATGTGATTAATATATTCTCTTGAATATACACATAATATGGTAGTTGTTAAAGCGAAAAAGATAAACAGAACTTGGAGAGATATATAAGAGTGTTCTAGAAGATGCGCCATTTTATTTCTAATAATTCTTTGATAAATTTAAAATCACTCTTTTCTTAAAAAAAAAAAAAAAAATTTAT
>NW_021852771.1:0-877 GCF_003651465.1 Formica exsecta | reverse complement strand
AATACCGCTTTGTACATATACCGCGACCTGCTATATTGTAATACCATTAAGCATTTAAGATCTGTCTGTTCCGCTTAGAATAACCCCAGTTGCTTGCATGCGAACCTTGCGATTGCAGAACACGGCCGCTTGAGCCACGCTCGCTTCCCAAGCTCCACGTGCACCAACCACGCGCGAAACTCTGTACGCACCACGCTTGCCTGTCGCATTGTGAATAACAACCGCTCACGCGCGAAACTCTGTACGCACCGCGCTTGCATATCGCATTGTGAATAACAACCGCTCACGCGCAAAACTCTGTACGCATCACTCCCGCCTGCTGCATTGTACATAGCTTTCAGTGTTAGATATTGAGAATCACTTGAATAAACATAATTGTTTAAATCGCTTATACCGAGGTAAAGTAAGTTGGAGTTTCCCCCTTCTCCCGAATGCTGGCACCGGTAAGCCTTGATCCGCGGCGTACGGAAAAGGTGAACCGTTACAGACTTACGCATGCGTGAACGCAAGAGTCAGCCAATCACAGACGTAGTCGCTGCGCGCGCAGGTAATGAAATGTGTGCGTACGTCGGTTTTCACTAATGTCCGATAAGATTGATCCAAGAGGGTTCCATTAATATTCTATGGAATATTTTGTGTATGTTCCATACATATATCAAAATGTACACTTAATATTCCTTATTGCTCATACAAGTAGTGTTCATAGAATATTCTGAATATTTCATTATCTAGCGTTTACTGGGTAATGTCCTCCTATTTTAGTTCATAGTATATACTAAGAAGATCTTATGTTATATACCAAGGATATCTATAGAATGTTAACGTTATATCGCCAGTATGTCACTGATATATTATGCATATATACTGATTAGGTTAT
>NW_021852770.1:0-1480 GCF_003651465.1 Formica exsecta | reverse complement strand
ATCCACAACCACTAACTTCAAGAAATCTTTAGCTAATTTTTTTTTTTCTGTATCTTCTTTTTTTATATATTCCGTGATAATGATATTTCCTATATGTTTGATTAAAGTCAATAAATTAGCTGCTACTGCGGGGGCTCTATACATCTTTTCTTCATCATTATATCCCGCAACTATATTAATCGCAGAGATACAATCATCATATATTCTAGGTTGATAGAGCGATTTGAAATCTTCTACATCTTTATTTATTTTTTTTAAAGACAAAAGAAAACGGCCAAGAAGACGCAATCTGGCACGAATCATATCGTGCTGATGTTGAGATTTGTATTTAATGCAAAGCTTATTTGCATATATGATTAATAATTCATCGTATCTTATTATTCGTGTTACATCGTCTTCTCGCATTACGGGAAACACTGTGTTTCTTAAAGTTTTATTTGCCAGCTCATGTATTCTACCAATTATTTTTCTGCCCATAACCATTATAGTCCTATTGTTTTAAAAATTTTTTTTAAGGCAGTTTTTAGAATGATGCCGTATAGTATTTTTTGTAAAGAAGCCCTTACATTTTATGCAAGCCGTAAAATCTGTAGCTGTTTTATCAAATCTGTTATTGGGACGTCTGCATACAATAAGCTGCCCATTATTAAATTCTGAAGATGTATTAAATTTAAAATTTCCATTTTTTCGTATGGTATCTATAATTCTTTTTCTTTCTTTATTCTTTTTGGGCAAATTAGCAAACTGTTTTACTTCGGGCTCATTACAGTGCACTAGTTCTAAATGTCGAGCCAATTGTGTTTGTGGCTTCATGCAGTAAAAACAATATTGATGTTTGATAGATTTTGCGTTAGATTTTTCAACATGCATCATTTCATCATTACATGCAGATGTACCTGCAGATGTACCGATAATATTTAATGAATTATCTAAACTTGAAATTGAAGATTTCTTTGCAGTAATAGATTTTTGTTTTTGAGAAGATACGTCATTATTTGAAGAATTTCTTTCGTCATTATCTGATAAACTTTCATTTTCTGAAGGCAAATATTCTACATCATTGCTTTCTTTATCGCTATCATTATCTAAATTTGAACAAAACCAAGCATAGATTAAATTTACATCTGCTCAATAAACACATTTAAAGATTAAAAACTTTTTTTAAATAAGAGAATTTTAAAAAATTTGGAAATTATATAGAAATAATTTTTAAAAATTAAGACTTTTTATCTGTCAGTGCAAATATATTAGATTATAACATTAGAAGTAAAGTCACAAATTTTTTTTTCTGGTGCTTATATTAAAATAAATTTTTTCGTATTATGCCATTATTTGTGTATATATACATATGTTAATAGAACATACCAAAAACTTTTTTTAGTTTTTTTAATTATAAATCTCGATTAAAAATCAAAATCCATTTTTGCTGGATAAAAGACACACATGTAAACTTATTACATATTATATATTTATATATCTA
>NW_021852769.1:0-628 GCF_003651465.1 Formica exsecta | reverse complement strand
GATGCACATTAAAAGTTATTATAGACAAATTTATATAAGCATAATAAATTATATTTTCCTATAGTTTTAAACTGTGTTCCATTGTTTTTTAAGTAGTTTTAATTGTTGACAGCGTTAATTTCACGTTTATATGATTGCCGGTAATTTATCAGCTGTCAATTTTCGCAAAATATCATAAAATGTCAAAAAATCGCGGTTGCGCAATAATTTTTTTTTTTTTAGCGTATAAAATGTTAAGAGTGTTTTTTCTATCTTGTGGAATTTCAGTCTGAATTTTAATTAAAAGGCCGGAAATGCGAAAATGATACTTTTCTCAGGACATTTAGATATAGGGTTTTGTGTGAATTTGATTAATATGGATATAATACATCAATAATATTAATAATATAAAATAAATCCTGCTATTTTGGCTTCAAAACACAAGATTTTTTGCTCTAATTAATCAATCAAAGGCTTATTCGAAATATTTCACATTGATTAATCTAATAACCCAAGTACCTCTAGAATCCAAGATAGAGTTCATGAATTTTATTCATTAATTGGTCTCAGAGCGATCAAACTTGCTTCACTCGAAAATACATACGTTACCGCCGGCATAGCTCTTAGGTTCATTAGAGTACGCAAACCT
>NW_021852768.1:0-951 GCF_003651465.1 Formica exsecta | reverse complement strand
ATAACTCTATAGATGGGGCATTTCCACTGCATGATCCAGATCCCATAGAGGAAAAAAATCTCGCTCAATTAATTGACATTGTGAAGGAATATGGATGTGATCTTGGCATTGCGCTAGATGGCGATAGCGATAGGGTGCGCTTAATTGATAATAAAGGCAACGTTGTTTCCAATGACCATTTATTTATAATTTTTGCACGTGAAGTGCTGGA
Organism: Formica exsecta; assembly: GCF_003651465.1. NCBI lineage: Eukaryota > Metazoa > Arthropoda > Insecta > Hymenoptera > Formicidae > Formica > Formica exsecta. The sequence goes on along the minus strand of NW_021852768.1, from coordinate 740 downwards.
GGAATATCCAGAAAGCAAAGTTATTGCTAACGCAAAAATGAGTATGAAGGTGCATGATTTTGTTAGTAAGTTAGGAGGGCAAGTTATTACCTGCGCTACTGGACATTCACTAGTTAAGAAGAAGATGGTAGAGGAAGAGGCAAAGTTTGCTGGTGAGTTAAGCGGGCACTTCTTCTTTTCTGAGCTAGGTTTTGATGATGGGCTATATTCTGCTGTTAAAGCAGTTGACATTTTGCTTAAGAAAAACCAAAGCCTATCTCAGGTGATTGAGGATTTACCGAAGTTATATATCACTCATGAAGTAAAGATTGTAGTGAAAGATGAGAAAAAATTTCAAATAATTGAATCAATAAAGAAAACACTAGAGAAGCAAAATATTGTATTTTCAGATCTTGATGGTGTTAAAGTAACCGATAATAAAGGTTGGTGGCTTCTTAGGGTATCAAATACGCAAAACTGCATTACAGCAAGATGCGAAGGAGAGACTTTAGAAGGTTTTGAACTTACTAAAAAGGTTTTGTTCCATTACATTGATGAAGCAAGGTCTTTAAATTGTAGCTGCTCATAGAAAAATTAACCCTATCTCTTAAATAGAGCCACTTAAGGTGGCTGCTCCTGAAACCCGATTTTGAAGGGCCTTCCTTCATCTTCAATAAAACAAACATTACTTTGTTTGTTACTGCAGCACACCATTATTCTTAGGGTTGAAAAACTTAGAAAGAGCCATAAAAAAATTTTTA
>NW_021852767.1:0-485 GCF_003651465.1 Formica exsecta | reverse complement strand
ATTAAAATTACTCTTTAATATATTCATCAATTTCTTTTTCTCTTCCATACAATTGCTGAAAGCAAAGAAATCGTCTACATACAGTGCTACTATTACTAATTTACCATTTTCTTTCTTTCTATAGACGCATTGCTCACACTTCGATTGAGCGTATCCGATGCTTGACAATACACTGTGGATTTTTTGATTCTAGACTCTACTAGCCTGTTTCAACCCATATATGCTTCTTTTTAACAAACAAACTTTATCAGAATTTTTATTGGTTGAAACCAATAGGTAGTTCCATGTAAATCTGTTCGTTAAGCTCGCCATTTAAAAATGCAGTCGTTACATCTAAATGTTTTATATCCATATCATTTTGATTAGCAATAGCAAACAATAATCTTATTGTTGAGTGTCTTACAACTGGTGCGAATGTTTCATTTAAATCAATACCATATTTTTGGCTATAACCGCAGGCAACAAGCCGCGCCTTATATCTTTCA
>NW_021852766.1:0-717 GCF_003651465.1 Formica exsecta | reverse complement strand
TTTTTTTCAGTACACTTACAAATTAAACACTTGAAACTTAAAAGGCTCTGCGTTTTTTCTTCGTAAGTGAAAAAACATTAAAAACTCATGCAATAAAAAAATTTATTTTAGGAAGTTGCATCAAAAGATTAAAAATGTTCTCTTTACCTAGAATTTTGTACAAAAATACCTAAAAAATCGGGGAATTTTCAGAAAATTTTTTTAACAAGATTTGGATAGACACTTCCTGGAGAAATATGAATATTAATATTACAAAGATATAAATCAAAAGCAGATGGAAAAAAAAAAAATTTGAGAGCGTCGGATAGCGTGGAATATGTATAATTTTCACGAAAGAGACTGAAATTCAATACGGAACTCATTGATACTCATCGCAAAGTTCGCGATTTTATCGCGATGTACATTTGCTATGACGGAGCAAAAGACACAAAGAAATTCAATGATTTTCTTTTTTCCAACATGTAATATAAATACTGATTTACAATGACCTAAGTAAAGGAACTCTTGTACGATGAAATAATTTTTGAGGGCCGACCAATAGCTGTCGTAACCAAAATCATGTTAACGTAAAAGTACGGTCAAATATGTAAATTTACGTGAGGACTACAGTAAGACACATACCATATACGATAATCGGCGCCAAGTCGGAGGATGAAAAAAGATAATACGAACATATCACAGACATTCTGTATAAATCGCATAAGTGCCTCGTCAGAC
>NW_021852765.1:0-617 GCF_003651465.1 Formica exsecta | reverse complement strand
CGCGTCACTATAAATGCCGCACCCTGTATATATATACAGGGTGTCCGAAAATTCGCGCAACATTCTTTAAGGGAAAGTAAAAGGGAAGGTAGAAGGTGTTATTCTGAACAAAGAAGTCCTGTAACATTTTTTTCTATAACGCTTAATAAAGAAGTTATTATTGAGTGAAGTCCGGTCAATCAGCACCGACTTTTAGCTGGGCGCACGTCGGTGAACCGCGTGCCTAGTAGTGTGCTGCGGTGCACACTTCACGGCGCTGGGCTCACAGACGTGCGCCTGGCTAAAGGTTGGCGTTGATTGCCCAGACTTTACTCAATAATAACTTCTTTATTAAACGTTATACAAAAAAATGTTACAGGACTTTTCTGTTCAGAATAATACCCTCCACCTTCTCTTAAAGGGTGTTGCGCGAATTTTTGGACATCCTGTGTATGTGTGTGCGTGCGTGCGTGCGTGCGTGCGCGCGCGCGTGTGTGTGTGTGTGTGTGTGTGTACACACAATATCAAATTAAATAAAAGAAAATTTAAGAAACTTACCGCTATTGCGTATCCATAATTTGTGTCTTATATCCATACTCGATGGAAATCGAAATAAATGCGCTCCCGTGGAAAATCGA
>NW_021852764.1:0-460 GCF_003651465.1 Formica exsecta | reverse complement strand
GACACAATTGTCCGCAGATGCTTTGATCGTAAGTTTGAAAGGACGCGCAATTGTACTCGATCTTCGTCACGTTCCGTCCGAAATATCGCACCAATTCATTCGGCGGTCGAAGATTACCAAAACCGTCGAAATATATAGCGCGATTTCCCCTCTTTGCGTACGCTACCCAATGAGTACCTGGTCCTTTGGTACTATCCAAATTCACGATGCCGCTCTCGTTTCGATATATACCACCGATCGGTAACGAATCACGCATGAAAACCCCTCTAAAGTACGGTATACGCATACGTTTCGCCAATTGTTCTAATTGTATGTTCGTTGTCACACCTGTGGGCATTTTTAGCGTCTTTTCGACGTTTTTTTTCTTCGTTGCTACTCCTTGTCCACATTTGTACGGGCCGAGATACAGTCCCTATCCGTATTTGTACGGAGCGAGATAAAGTCCGCGACCTTCCATCGC
>NW_021852763.1:0-307 GCF_003651465.1 Formica exsecta | reverse complement strand
AAGATTTTGTAGATCGGGAAGGTCCCAATGGCGAACTTATCGAAGACGAGTGGCGAAATATGATACAACATCCTGGAATTAATCGAATGGGACGAGTTGGTGCGAATATTGATTCAATTGCAGCAATGAGGCAACGTGATACTTTAGCCCAATACTTTGTTTCTGATGAAGGTAGCATTCCATGGCAGTGGGAAATGATATAAATAAATTATCTGGTTTACAACTTTAACTCTTCCATATTGCACACATCATTATTAAAAATTATATCTTCAAACACAATTATGTCTATACCTTCGAAAATTGTACA
>NW_021852762.1:19899-20023 GCF_003651465.1 Formica exsecta | reverse complement strand
TTATATTTTAATCTGACATATTTTGATAAAAAAATTAAAATATCTCGTAATATTTAGTTTTCGATAATCTTACCGTAATACTTTTATGTACAGAATAATAAGACAAATCAATTAGTGTAAAGAA
>NW_021852762.1:0-2376 GCF_003651465.1 Formica exsecta | reverse complement strand
TAAGATTATCATACAAAGGAAAATGTTTTAAATTCATATGTATTAATATCATATCTTATCATTTATTTTTATTTTAGCAGGTAACAATAACAGATATTAATTTGGAAATCACACACAGATCCAGCGTGTACCGAATGTTAAAAAGGAATCTATTACAAAGCATGAGAATTTTTTAAGCGAGAGTTCAATATTATAGTCTCCGCTAATAGAATCTTGTGATCTGTAATGGAATGATCAACGCTTATTCATCAACTTGCAATATCTGTTGAAGCAATAATGAAGTACATCAGCGATACTGGGATCGTGCAACTACATTATGAAATAATAATATAAATATTGTGTGTTCTCTATTAAATCGAAAAAGAATTGAATTGTGGTAATAACAATTATACAGGTAAGATTATTATACAAAGGAAAATGTTTTAAATTCGTATGTATTAATATCATATCTTATCATTTATTTTTATTTTAGCAGGTAACAATAACAGATATTAATTTGGAAATCACACACAGATCCAGCGTGTACCGAATGTTAAAAAGGAATCTATTACAAAGCATGAGAATTTTTTAAGCGAGAGTTCAATATTATAGTCTCCGCTAATAGAATCTTGTGATCTGTAATGGAATGATCAACGCTTATTCATCATCTTGCAATAGATATTGGTAATATTGCTGTATGAATGAGATTTTAATGTCACGCTGCCTATTTAATATTATATCATGTTTATTTTTATTTTAAGCAGACAAAAGTAATAGATCCACACTAATTTGCAAATCAGGGATCCAGCTTGCATTGAATGTCTGGAGAGAATCCATTAACAAAGCACGAGATTCTTTTAAGCGAGAGTTCATTATTATTGTCTCCGCTATTAGAATCTTGTGAAATGTTGTGGAAACATCAACACTCAGCGATTATGTATTAGATTTATTTGAGAAGCACTAATATTTTTTTGGTTGCGACATATGTTTGGAGAATCATATTTATGTTTTGAGTTCAGATCATGTATTTATGATAGATTAAAGTAGTTTAATGTAAGCAAATGCAAGCCTAAAAAATGCAATATTATTTGTTGCCTATATCACATACTAAAGATTTTATAATGTATTTCATGTATGTTTCTGATGTTACTGAGAACTTTCTTTGTGGTTGCCCATTAATTTGTAAAGCAGGTGATCTAATATTGTCAGCTATTTTCAGAGAATATAATTCAGAGAATATAAAATGTGGGATTCAATGTAAATCCATTATTACTGTCCAGATTTCTAAATCCATTGAAAGATAACAAAAACATAAATGGTTAGCCAGTCATATGCTGGATTTATTGAGGAATCAATAATATTTTTCTCAATTTCAACATATGTTTAAAACTCAGATTTATGTTTGGAAGATTAAGTTATATATTTTTGATAAAGTAAAATGATTTAATGTTCAAGATTCAAAATGCAATATTATGTATTCTTTATGTCACATTGCTAAATGTTTCATTATATATGTATATCTAGTGTATGTCTCACACGATATATCAACATGTTCAAAGCAGAAGTGATACTTTGATAATTTGACATTTCGTACTTGCTATGTCTATAAAAAGTATTACTTGCTTACATGTAACGCACTATTAATAGAAGAGCAAGGATATTAAAAAATATGAGTAGTAGATTAACGCATAAAATCAATATAAGTAATTAATTATAAAATATGCATATAATGTTTTAATATTATGCATATTTATTTTTTAATTTTTTTAAACAATATTTTATAATCATAATTTCCATCCATTTATTAAACAATATATCCGCTTGAAGTTATTACATATCAGATTCCATTTGACGACATATATATATACAAATATACAAATATATAAATATAAAGGTTGTTTTGACGACATATATATATACAAATATATAAATATATGTAAAGGTTGTTTTAACGACGTATATATACAAAATATATATATGTCATCAAAACAGCCTTTACATCGTGTCGATTGATATATACTTTATAGCTATATTAAGGTATTTTTGACAACCAGTCGTCAAAACAACCTTTATATATGCTACAATATATACATCTGGTCGTCAAAACTGCCTCTGTGACACTAAAAACTAAATATTTTATATACACTGTCTTTGAAACTGCCTCACCATAAAAGAAGTAGTCAAAACTACCATTTTGTATTTCTCCTCATTTTACTCGAAAATTAAGAGGAATCTTTTTAAATGGCTTGTTGCATGTTATTCTCTGGACATTTGCGCATATTTATATATCAAATAAAAAAAGTGTCGTCAAAACTGCCCCTGGACATATATACAGGGTGAGGCATTTATAGCGACGCGGGCGTATTTCTCGGAAACGAAGCGAGATATTAAAAAATG
>NW_021852761.1:0-219 GCF_003651465.1 Formica exsecta | reverse complement strand
TAAAGTCGTTGCTTCTACGAGACGATAGAACAGAAATAGAGTAGATCGAAATCCAACATATTTTCTGTCTCTACATATTTAACACAACGCGAAAAACTTGGGTTTTATTGCTCTGTCTAAAATGTATTAGTACCGTGGAAGTATTTTGTTATCTGGGTATGCACATGTCCCTGGCTTTAATTATTCTACGTAATACTGTCGATAACGTAACTATAATGC
>NW_021852760.1:0-540 GCF_003651465.1 Formica exsecta | reverse complement strand
TTACACTCCTCTACCTTCCTCTACATTTTCTATCCTTATTTAAACTCGACCTGGCCCTTTGCGACCTTACAAATATTCCTCCCTCCCCTTCCTCGTCCCACCATCTCCCTCCCACCTCCCCTCACCCCACCTAACCTAACCTAACCTTCCCCTCTCCCCACGCTGTCGATGCGGCGTGATTCTGTAACTTAGCCTTAACGATATCTATCGATGCAAGATTCGTTACTCAGCGTATCGAAACAATTCAGTAAATCTGACAACGTTGCAGTTTTTCGCCAGTAAAAATCTAGTTACTTTCAACAGAATTTACGAACGCAGACGAAAATGGAGCTGCAATGATGTCTTTATTCAGCTAAGTTTATGGCTGTAATTGATTCCGCTTGAAAAACAGAAGCCTAATCAGCCATACAGAAGAAGACACCGCTCGAAAAGTTAATTAATACTCTTTTTTCGTTAATATTTTTGTTCAAGAGAGGCAGAACATGGTACAAGATAGAACAATGTAAGTGTTTATTCGAAATATGTTTTATATAGAAAATA
>NW_021852759.1:0-700 GCF_003651465.1 Formica exsecta | reverse complement strand
CAAGGATCAACTGTTATTTTAAATAACTAGCTAAGATTCTTTAATGAAGCTTCAAAATTCAGAAATTTGGAACTGGCAAATTACATGGTTCAATTTTAATCAAACATTTTCTTCTGTTGACATCGATTAAATACTAGCTGCGTTGTATTTGCGCCAGCTGTTAAAAAAACTATCAAAAATAACTGCAGAGAAAGAACACATTAGTTTTGCATAAAATTCAAGTTACTCTCACGTGATTTTATAGATGGACTCAATTTACTTCAATAACGTCGATTTCCAATTTTAGGAAAAAATTTCGTACGAGATCTTCAATGACACTTCTGTTGCAATGATTAGAAATAATTCACACCACCGATGATGGCACACGACTGCTTAATACGTGTCTACCTGTGTCTCTGTAACAGTCGTTACAGCAGTATTATTGTTTGCGATGTCGTGTAGAGGTAACTGAAATTGAAAAGAGAGAAAGAGAGAAATAAAGTTGATAATCTTTCGTTATTCCTTTCGAAACTCACGCTTTTCCACATATATATATCTTATAATATCCCTCTCAATTTAATTTTATTTTTAATAGAAAAGCCTTATCAATTCTTTATTTGAATGAAAAATGTTTATAGAATTGTTTATAATCTACAAATTACTCATATAAATGCTATAAAGTATTTTTTCGATTGCTGCATATTTATATTTTTTTAAGATA
>NW_021852758.1:0-366 GCF_003651465.1 Formica exsecta | reverse complement strand
CGTAAAAAATTGAAATTAATATTTATTAGAGAAATTTTATTTATTTTTTTTGCTTTTTTTGATGAGAGAGAAATTATAATATTCTAAATATACATATTATATGATGTATATATATAAATGTCAGATTACAGGTGTACCGGCAAAGCAGAAATAAAGTAAAGGAAACAGCAAAATGATATAATAAAAGCGATTTGATTAAATATCTAGAATAATTTTCTAATAAGCGTTTCGCGAATTTTATTTAGTAGAAATTCAAATTCCATTCATTGTCAAAATAATTATTTCCGTAAAATTGAAATCAATGTTTATCAGAAAAATTTTATTTATTTATTTATTTTTTTTTGCTTTTCTTGATGAGAGATTATA
>NW_021852757.1:0-9141 GCF_003651465.1 Formica exsecta | reverse complement strand
CTTTTCGTAATTTAATATTTATCTTTATATTTCAAAAAAGATATAATTTAAACAATAAAAATAGAGTTTGTCTCTAAGAATTATTAATTATAATTGAAAAAGATTTAAAAAAACCAAATTTTTTTTTAATTACACCATGAGTTACAAAGAAGAAATTGGATTCTTTAACATAATTGTTTCGTGCGTTGTAATATAATATATTATTAAATTATAAATATATTAAACTATTAATTTAATATTTTTATAAAATTAAACTTACACTTAATGTTACCACTGACGAGGCCGCGACCGATGTCGATGCCACAGCTGATGTCGATACCGCTGCCGATGTCGATGCTACTGTCGATGTCATCGGCATCGATGTCGAAACGGCTGTAGTCGTCGAAACGGTCGTCGGCGTCGAAACGGCCGTCGGCGTCGAAACGGTCGTCGGCGTCGAAACGGCCGTCGGCGTCGAAACGGTCGTCGGCGTCGAAACGGCCGTCGGCGTCGAAACGGTCGTCGGCGTCGAAACGGCCGTCGGCGTCGAAACGGTCGTCGGCGTCGAAACGGCCGTCGGCGTCGAAACGGTCGTCGGCGTCGAAACGGCCGTCGGCGTCGAAACGGTCGTCGGCGTCGAAACGGCCGTCGGCGTCGAAACGGTCGTCGGCGTCGAAACGGCCGTCGGCGTCGAAACGGTCGTCGGCGTCGAAACGGCCGTCGGCGTCGAAACGGTCGTCGGCGTCGAAACGGCCGTCGGCGTCGAAACGGTCGTCGGCGTCGAAACGGCCGTCGGCGTCGAAACGGTCGTCGGCGTCGAAACGGCCGTCGGCGTCGAAACGGTCGTCGGCGTCGAAACGGCCGTCGGCGTCGAAACGGTCGTCGGCGTCGAAACGGCCGTCGGCGTCGAAACGGTCGTCGGCGTCGAAACGGCCGTCGGCGTCGAAACGGTCGTCGGCGTCGAAACGGCCGTCGGCGTCGAAACGGTCGTCGGCGTCGAAACGGCCGTCGGCGTCGAAACGGTCGTCGGCGTCGAAACGGCCGTCGGCGTCGAAACGGTCGTCGGCGTCGAAACGGCCGTCGGCGTCGAAACGGTCGTCGGCGTCGAAACGGCCGTCGGCGTCGAAACGGTCGTCGGCGTCGAAACGGCCGTCGGCGTCGAAACGGTCGTCGGCGTCGAAACGGCCGTCGGCGTCGAAACGGTCGTCGGCGTCGAAACGGCCGTCGGCGTCGAAACGGTCGTCGGCGTCGAAACGGCCGTCGGCGTCGAAACGGTCGTCGGCGTCGAAACGGCCGTCGGCGTCGAAACGGTCGTCGGCGTCGAAACGGCCGTCGGCGTCGAAACGGTCGTCGGCGTCGAAACGGCCGTCGGCGTCGAAACGGTCGTCGGCGTCGAAACGGCCGTCGGCGTCGAAACGGTCGTCGGCGTCGAAACGGCCGTCGGCGTCGAAACGGTCGTCGGCGTCGAAACGGCCGTCGGCGTCGAAACGGTCGTCGGCGTCGAAACGGCCGTCGGCGTCGAAACGGTCGTCGGCGTCGAAACGGCCGTCGGCGTCGAAACGGTCGTCGGCGTCGAAACGGCCGTCGGCGTCGAAACGGTCGTCGGCGTCGAAACGGCCGTCGGCGTCGAAACGGTCGTCGGCGTCGAAACGGCCGTCGGCGTCGAAACGGTCGTCGGCGTCGAAACGGCCGTCGGCGTCGAAACGGTCGTCGGCGTCGAAACGGCCGTCGGCGTCGAAACGGTCGTCGGCGTCGAAACGGCCGTCGGCGTCGAAACGGTCGTCGGCGTCGAAACGGCCGTCGGCGTCGAAACGGTCGTCGGCGTCGAAACGGCCGTCGGCGTCGAAACGGTCGTCGGCGTCGAAACGGCCGTCGGCGTCGAAACGGTCGTCGGCGTCGAAACGGCCGTCGGCGTCGAAACGGTCGTCGGCGTCGAAACGGCCGTCGGCGTCGAAACGGTCGTCGGCGTCGAAACGGCCGTCGGCGTCGAAACGGTCGTCGGCGTCGAAACGGCCGTCGGCGTCGAAACGGTCGTCGGCGTCGAAACGGCCGTCGGCGTCGAAACGGTCGTCGGCGTCGAAACGGCCGTCGGCGTCGAAACGGTCGTCGGCGTCGAAACGGCCGTCGGCGTCGAAACGGTCGTCGGCGTCGAAACGGCCGTCGGCGTCGAAACGGTCGTCGGCGTCGAAACGGCCGTCGGCGTCGAAACGGTCGTCGGCGTCGAAACGGCCGTCGGCGTCGAAACGGTCGTCGGCGTCGAAACGGCCGTCGGCGTCGAAACGGTCGTCGGCGTCGAAACGGCCGTCGGCGTCGAAACGGTCGTCGGCGTCGAAACGGCCGTCGGCGTCGAAACGGTCGTCGGCGTCGAAACGGCCGTCGGCGTCGAAACGGTCGTCGGCGTCGAAACGGCCGTCGGCGTCGAAACGGTCGTCGGCGTCGAAACGGCCGTCGGCGTCGAAACGGTCGTCGGCGTCGAAACGGCCGTCGGCGTCGAAACGGTCGTCGGCGTCGAAACGGCCGTCGGCGTCGAAACGGTCGTCGGCGTCGAAACGGCCGTCGGCGTCGAAACGGTCGTCGGCGTCGAAACGGCCGTCGGCGTCGAAACGGTCGTCGGCGTCGAAACGGCCGTCGGCGTCGAAACGGTCGTCGGCGTCGAAACGGCCGTCGGCGTCGAAACGGTCGTCGGCGTCGAAACGGCCGTCGGCGTCGAAACGGTCGTCGGCGTCGAAACGGCCGTCGGCGTCGAAACGGTCGTCGGCGTCGAAACGGCCGTCGGCGTCGAAACGGTCGTCGGCGTCGAAACGGCCGTCGGCGTCGAAACGGTCGTCGGCGTCGAAACGGCCGTCGGCGTCGAAACGGTCGTCGGCGTCGAAACGGCCGTCGGCGTCGAAACGGTCGTCGGCGTCGAAACGGCCGTCGGCGTCGAAACGGTCGTCGGCGTCGAAACGGCCGTCGGCGTCGAAACGGTCGTCGGCGTCGAAACGGCCGTCGGCGTCGAAACGGTCGTCGGCGTCGAAACGGCCGTCGGCGTCGAAACGGTCGTCGGCGTCGAAACGGCCGTCGGCGTCGAAACGGTCGTCGGCGTCGAAACGGCCGTCGGCGTCGAAACGGTCGTCGGCGTCGAAACGGCCGTCGGCGTCGAAACGGTCGTCGGCGTCGAAACGGCCGTCGGCGTCGAAACGGTCGTCGGCGTCGAAACGGCCGTCGGCGTCGAAACGGTCGTCGGCGTCGAAACGGCCGTCGGCGTCGAAACGGTCGTCGGCGTCGAAACGGCCGTCGGCGTCGAAACGGTCGTCGGCGTCGAAACGGCCGTCGGCGTCGAAACGGTCGTCGGCGTCGAAACGGCCGTCGGCGTCGAAACGGTCGTCGGCGTCGAAACGGCCGTCGGCGTCGAAACGGTCGTCGGCGTCGAAACGGCCGTCGGCGTCGAAACGGTCGTCGGCGTCGAAACGGCCGTCGGCGTCGAAACGGTCGTCGGCGTCGAAACGGCCGTCGGCGTCGAAACGGTCGTCGGCGTCGAAACGGCCGTCGGCGTCGAAACGGTCGTCGGCGTCGAAACGGCCGTCGGCGTCGAAACGGTCGTCGGCGTCGAAACGGCCGTCGGCGTCGAAACGGTCGTCGGCGTCGAAACGGCCGTCGGCGTCGAAACGGTCGTCGGCGTCGAAACGGCCGTCGGCGTCGAAACGGTCGTCGGCGTCGAAACGGCCGTCGGCGTCGAAACGGTCGTCGGCGTCGAAACGGCCGTCGGCGTCGAAACGGTCGTCGGCGTCGAAACGGCCGTCGGCGTCGAAACGGTCGTCGGCGTCGAAACGGCCGTCGGCGTCGAAACGGTCGTCGGCGTCGAAACGGCCGTCGGCGTCGAAACGGTCGTCGGCGTCGAAACGGCCGTCGGCGTCGAAACGGTCGTCGGCGTCGAAACGGCCGTCGGCGTCGAAACGGTCGTCGGCGTCGAAACGGCCGTCGGCGTCGAAACGGTCGTCGGCGTCGAAACGGCCGTCGGCGTCGAAACGGTCGTCGGCGTCGAAACGGCCGTCGGCGTCGAAACGGTCGTCGGCGTCGAAACGGCCGTCGGCGTCGAAACGGTCGTCGGCGTCGAAACGGCCGTCGGCGTCGAAACGGTCGTCGGCGTCGAAACGGCCGTCGGCGTCGAAACGGTCGTCGGCGTCGAAACGGCCGTCGGCGTCGAAACGGTCGTCGGCGTCGAAACGGCCGTCGGCGTCGAAACGGTCGTCGGCGTCGAAACGGCCGTCGGCGTCGAAACGGTCGTCGGCGTCGAAACGGCCGTCGGCGTCGAAACGGTCGTCGGCGTCGAAACGGCCGTCGGCGTCGAAACGGTCGTCGGCGTCGAAACGGCCGTCGGCGTCGAAACGGTCGTCGGCGTCGAAACGGCCGTCGGCGTCGAAACGGTCGTCGGCGTCGAAACGGCCGTCGGCGTCGAAACGGTCGTCGGCGTCGAAACGGCCGTCGGCGTCGAAACGGTCGTCGGCGTCGAAACGGCCGTCGGCGTCGAAACGGTCGTCGGCGTCGAAACGGCCGTCGGCGTCGAAACGGTCGTCGGCGTCGAAACGGCCGTCGGCGTCGAAACGGTCGTCGGCGTCGAAACGGCCGTCGGCGTCGAAACGGTCGTCGGCGTCGAAACGGCCGTCGGCGTCGAAACGGTCGTCGGCGTCGAAACGGCCGTCGGCGTCGAAACGGTCGTCGGCGTCGAAACGGCCGTCGGCGTCGAAACGGTCGTCGGCGTCGAAACGGCCGTCGGCGTCGAAACGGTCGTCGGCGTCGAAACGGCCGTCGGCGTCGAAACGGTCGTCGGCGTCGAAACGGCCGTCGGCGTCGAAACGGTCGTCGGCGTCGAAACGGCCGTCGGCGTCGAAACGGTCGTCGGCGTCGAAACGGCCGTCGGCGTCGAAACGGTCGTCGGCGTCGAAACGGCCGTCGGCGTCGAAACGGTCGTCGGCGTCGAAACGGCCGTCGGCGTCGAAACGGTCGTCGGCGTCGAAACGGCCGTCGGCGTCGAAACGGTCGTCGGCGTCGAAACGGCCGTCGGCGTCGAAACGGTCGTCGGCGTCGAAACGGCCGTCGGCGTCGAAACGGTCGTCGGCGTCGAAACGGCCGTCGGCGTCGAAACGGTCGTCGGCGTCGAAACGGCCGTCGGCGTCGAAACGGTCGTCGGCGTCGAAACGGCCGTCGGCGTCGAAACGGTCGTCGGCGTCGAAACGGCCGTCGGCGTCGAAACGGTCGTCGGCGTCGAAACGGCCGTCGGCGTCGAAACGGTCGTCGGCGTCGAAACGGCCGTCGGCGTCGAAACGGTCGTCGGCGTCGAAACGGCCGTCGGCGTCGAAACGGTCGTCGGCGTCGAAACGGCCGTCGGCGTCGAAACGGTCGTCGGCGTCGAAACGGCCGTCGGCGTCGAAACGGTCGTCGGCGTCGAAACGGCCGTCGGCGTCGAAACGGTCGTCGGCGTCGAAACGGCCGTCGGCGTCGAAACGGTCGTCGGCGTCGAAACGGCCGTCGGCGTCGAAACGGTCGTCGGCGTCGAAACGGCCGTCGGCGTCGAAACGGTCGTCGGCGTCGAAACGGCCGTCGGCGTCGAAACGGTCGTCGGCGTCGAAACGGCCGTCGGCGTCGAAACGGTCGTCGGCGTCGAAACGGCCGTCGGCGTCGAAACGGTCGTCGGCGTCGAAACGGCCGTCGGCGTCGAAACGGTCGTCGGCGTCGAAACGGCCGTCGGCGTCGAAACGGTCGTCGGCGTCGAAACGGCCGTCGGCGTCGAAACGGTCGTCGGCGTCGAAACGGCCGTCGGCGTCGAAACGGTCGTCGGCGTCGAAACGGCCGTCGGCGTCGAAACGGTCGTCGGCGTCGAAACGGCCGTCGGCGTCGAAACGGTCGTCGGCGTCGAAACGGCCGTCGGCGTCGAAACGGTCGTCGGCGTCGAAACGGCCGTCGGCGTCGAAACGGTCGTCGGCGTCGAAACGGCCGTCGGCGTCGAAACGGTCGTCGGCGTCGAAACGGCCGTCGGCGTCGAAACGGTCGTCGGCGTCGAAACGGCCGTCGGCGTCGAAACGGTCGTCGGCGTCGAAACGGCCGTCGGCGTCGAAACGGTCGTCGGCGTCGAAACGGCCGTCGGCGTCGAAACGGTCGTCGGCGTCGAAACGGCCGTCGGCGTCGAAACGGTCGTCGGCGTCGAAACGGCCGTCGGCGTCGAAACGGTCGTCGGCGTCGAAACGGCCGTCGGCGTCGAAACGGTCGTCGGCGTCGAAACGGCCGTCGGCGTCGAAACGGTCGTCGGCGTCGAAACGGCCGTCGGCGTCGAAACGGTCGTCGGCGTCGAAACGGCCGTCGGCGTCGAAACGGTCGTCGGCGTCGAAACGGCCGTCGGCGTCGAAACGGTCGTCGGCGTCGAAACGGCCGTCGGCGTCGAAACGGTCGTCGGCGTCGAAACGGCCGTCGGCGTCGAAACGGTCGTCGGCGTCGAAACGGCCGTCGGCGTCGAAACGGTCGTCGGCGTCGAAACGGCCGTCGGCGTCGAAACGGTCGTCGGCGTCGAAACGGCCGTCGGCGTCGAAACGGTCGTCGGCGTCGAAACGGCCGTCGGCGTCGAAACGGTCGTCGGCGTCGAAACGGCCGTCGGCGTCGAAACGGTCGTCGGCGTCGAAACGGCCGTCGGCGTCGAAACGGTCGTCGGCGTCGAAACGGCCGTCGGCGTCGAAACGGTCGTCGGCGTCGAAACGGCCGTCGGCGTCGAAACGGTCGTCGGCGTCGAAACGGCCGTCGGCGTCGAAACGGTCGTCGGCGTCGAAACGGCCGTCGGCGTCGAAACGGTCGTCGGCGTCGAAACGGCCGTCGGCGTCGAAACGGTCGTCGGCGTCGAAACGGCCGTCGGCGTCGAAACGGTCGTCGGCGTCGAAACGGCCGTCGGCGTCGAAACGGTCGTCGGCGTCGAAACGGCCGTCGGCGTCGAAACGGTCGTCGGCGTCGAAACGGCCGTCGGCGTCGAAACGGTCGTCGGCGTCGAAACGGCCGTCGGCGTCGAAACGGTCGTCGGCGTCGAAACGGCCGTCGGCGTCGAAACGGTCGTCGGCGTCGAAACGGCCGTCGGCGTCGAAACGGTCGTCGGCGTCGAAACGGCCGTCGGCGTCGAAACGGTCGTCGGCGTCGAAACGGCCGTCGGCGTCGAAACGGTCGTCGGCGTCGAAACGGCCGTCGGCGTCGAAACGGTCGTCGGCGTCGAAACGGCCGTCGGCGTCGAAACGGTCGTCGGCGTCGAAACGGCCGTCGGCGTCGAAACGGTCGTCGGCGTCGAAACGGCCGTCGGCGTCGAAACGGTCGTCGGCGTCGAAACGGCCGTCGGCGTCGAAACGGTCGTCGGCGTCGAAACGGCCGTCGGCGTCGAAACGGTCGTCGGCGTCGAAACGGCCGTCGGCGTCGAAACGGTCGTCGGCGTCGAAACGGCCGTCGGCGTCGAAACGGTCGTCGGCGTCGAAACGGCCGTCGGCGTCGAAACGGTCGTCGGCGTCGAAACGGCCGTCGGCGTCGAAACGGTCGTCGGCGTCGAAACGGCCGTCGGCGTCGAAACGGTCGTCGGCGTCGAAACGGCCGTCGGCGTCGAAACGGTCGTCGGCGTCGAAACGGCCGTCGGCGTCGAAACGGTCGTCGGCGTCGAAACGGCCGTCGGCGTCGAAACGGTCGTCGGCGTCGAAACGGCCGTCGGCGTCGAAACGGTCGTCGGCGTCGAAACGGCCGTCGGCGTCGAAACGGTCGTCGGCGTCGAAACGGCCGTCGGCGTCGAAACGGTCGTCGGCGTCGAAACGGCCGTCGGCGTCGAAACGGTCGTCGGCGTCGAAACGGCCGTCGGCGTCGAAACGGTCGTCGGCGTCGAAACGGCCGTCGGCGTCGAAACGGTCGTCGGCGTCGAAACGGCCGTCGGCGTCGAAACGGTCGTCGGCGTCGAAACGGCCGTCGGCGTCGAAACGGTCGTCGGCGTCGAAACGGCCGTCGGCGTCGAAACGGTCGTCGGCGTCGAAACGGCCGTCGGCGTCGAAACGGTCGTCGGCGTCGAAACGGCCGTCGGCGTCGAAACGGTCGTCGGCGTCGAAACGGCCGTCGGCGTCGAAACGGTCGTCGGCGTCGAAACGGCCGTCGGCGTCGAAACGGTCGTCGGCGTCGAAACGGCCGTCGGCGTCGAAACGGTCGTCGGCGTCGAAACGGCCGTCGGCGTCGAAACGGTCGTCGGCGTCGAAACGGCCGTCGGCGTCGAAACGGTCGTCGGCGTCGAAACGGCCGTCGGCGTCGAAACGGTCGTCGGCGTCGAAACGGCCGTCGGCGTCGAAACGGTCGTCGGCGTCGAAACGGCCGTCGGCGTCGAAACGGTCGTCGGCGTCGAAACGGCCGTCGGCGTCGAAACGGTCGTCGGCGTCGAAACGGCCGTCGGCGTCGAAACGGTCGTCGGCGTCGAAACGGCCGTCGGCGTCGAAACGGTCGTCGGCGTCGAAACGGCCGTCGGCGTCGAAACGGTCGTCGGCGTCGAAACGGCCGTCGGCGTCGAAACGGTCGTCGGCGTCGAAACGGCCGTCGGCGTCGAAACGGTCGTCGGCGTCGAAACGGCCGTCGGCGTCGAAACGGTCGTCGGCGTCGAAACGGCCGTCGGCGTCGAAACGGTCGTCGGTTTATAAACATTATTTTTTAATTTAATTATTAAAAAAAAAGTTTATTCCCCCCCTACCCATGCCTCGTCCTTGTCCCCGTGCTCTTCCTCTCCCTCTTCCTCCTCTTCTACCTCGCGTTCCGCGTCCTCTCTGACCAGCCCGTCCTCTCTGTCCTCCCCGTCCTCTCGCAGCTATAATAGCATTTACTATTATGTCATTTAATTCTTCTTTCTAAAACATAAAAAAGTACACATGAGAAAGTATATATAAGAATATACATGTAATAATAAAATACATATATAAAATTAATAATATTAAAATCAGTTTTAATAATAATTAAAATTATTATTAAAATTAATATTACTATTTTTAATTAAAAAGTTCTCAGTATATAGGGTGTCCCAAAATCTCCGCATTTTCAAATGACAAATACTCTAGCTAATTAGGAGACAATTTTTTCTTAGCAAATATGAGGAGGTAATAATCTCCGAATTATAAAAAATTGAAAAAAGAGCTTTTC
>NW_021852756.1:19125-29146 GCF_003651465.1 Formica exsecta | reverse complement strand
AGCGGGGGACATGTGCCCCAGGTCCTCGTACTCCTGCATGAAGGCGGAGTACAGGCGTCGCAGCTGATCGTCACGGGTGAATCTCCGCTCCATTTGCCCGAGCAGGCGGGCGGCAGCGAACTACGTCCCCGTAAGGTCTGGCAACGGCGGAGTGAGCGAAAGACGGACCACGAAGCGGCCGCTTGCGTCTCGCGAATGCGTCTGGGCGAAGTGTTCCTCTGCTTCCTTCTCGGCGGCGGTGAGTGGCGCTGCGGTGGCGTCCACTTCCTCCTGCTTCCAGAACTGCTGCACCAGGGAGTGGAAGCCGTCGTCTCCGCTGCAGTGGTAGGTGCGGGCGGACCGCGCGGCGGTCGCGACGCCGACGGCGCCCAATAGGATCTATCCTAACGTAGTCCTTTGTGCCACAGGTTGCTGGCGTCCTCCGCGGCGGAGACCTGGCTGGAGGATGTCCGCGCAGACGTCAGCGCCGAGGAGAAGCTCCACAGGGACGGCGGCGAAGAAGTCCGGGTCGGCCAGCTCCAGATTGTCGAGGTGCCGCCAGGAGTGCCGGTCTGCACGGAGGCCGCCGCTGGTCTTCCTCAACGGGAACCCGCCCGCCGTGCACAGCTCCGTTAGTTGCCGATGCAGGTCCATGGCTTCCTCGATGGTGGGTGCGCCCGTGAGGATGTCGTCCACGTAGACGTCTCGGCGCAGAACCGCTGATCCATGGGGAAAGAGGGCCTCCTCGTCGCTGGCGAGCTGCCGAAAGGAGCGGATGGCCAAGAACGGGGCGCATGCCAGGCCGTAAGTGACCGTGTTGAGTTCGTATTCTTTCGGAGTCGTGTTGTCGCCGTGACGCCAGAGAATCTTTTGCAGGTGGCGGTCTTCAGGAGCGACGAGTATCTGGCGATACATCTTCTCGATGTCGCTTGCCAGTACGAATCGGTGCACGCGCCATCGCAGCAGCACGTCGTCCAAGGAGGGCAGGATGTTCGGCCCCACCTTGAGGTGCTGGTTGAGGCACGCGCCGGACGCAACTGTCGACGAGCCGTTGAAGACGACCCGGATCTTGGCTGAGGAGCTTGCCTTGCGCATCACGTCGGCAGTGAGTGGCGCTGCGGTGGTGTCCGCTTCCTCCTGCTGCCAGAACTGCTGCACCAGGGAGTGGAAGCCGTCGTCTCCGCTGCAGTGGTAGGTGCGGGCGGACCGCGCGGCGGTCGCGACGCCGACGGCGCCCAATAGGATCTATCCTAACGTAGTCCTTTGTGCCACAGGTTGCTGGCGTCCTCCGCGGCGGAGCCCTGGCTGGAGGATGTCCGCGCAGACATCAGCGCCGAGGAGAAGCTCCACAGGGACGGCGGCGAAGAAGTCCGGGTCGGCCAGCTCCAGATTGTCGAGGTGCCGCCAGGAGTGCCGGCCTGCACGGAGGCCGCCGCTGGTCGTCGTTAGTCGGTCCAGGATAAAGGCCGAGATCCGCAAGGGCGGGCCGTCACGCAGCGGCGGGAGCGCGAGCTCAACCTGGCCCTGAGCGCCCGTCGATCGTCCGCCAAAGCCGACGATGGCGATGGAGGTGAGTGCGCGGGCCAGCTGCAGACGCTGCGCGTGCGATTCGGCCACAAGCGAAATTTCGGAGCCCTGATCTACCAAGGCGCGCACGGCGTGCAGGACTCCGAACTTGTCGGCCACCCGAACGCGCGCGGTCGCGAGAAGCACCGCCGGTGCGGCTCTCGCGCTTCGGTTCGCTAAGAGTGACGATCTGGCGACCTCGGAGGTGTTGCCCGCGTTGTGGAGTAGCGAATGATGCCGTTCGCCTCACGACGAGCACGTCTTCTTGGACGAGCACTCGCTTGCCTTGTGCCTCCCGAGGCAGTTGAAGCACAGCTGGTTGGCTTCGATGTGCTTTTTTCTCTCCGACGCCGTCTTTGCCCTGAACGCGTCACAGAACATGATATAATGCTCTTCGTGGTACATGGTACACCGCTCGCGCTTGCTCTCCGGCTTCCGGGCGTGAAGAACGCGCGGCGGACGCCCGGAGCTCGCGACCGGCTTTGCGGGACTCGACTCCGTTTTACTCGGCGGCAACGACTCGAGCGTGTGCAGCCGTCGGTCTAAAAACTGGATCAACTCCGCGTACGACGGCGGTTCCGTCGTGTCGCTGATCGTGGTCTCCCATTCGCGGCGCGACCGGGAGTCTAAGAGATCTACGACGAGGTGGACGAACAGATCTTCCGAGCGCGCGATCGGTCGTCCGATGCTTTCGAGTGAGCCGACGGTACTGAGCACTCCGTGATAAAGTTTGCGTAGGTCCGCACTTGACTCACCCCTCAGCCGCTGGATTGCCGTGAACCTCGTTAAGTAGGACCGCACAAACAAGCGCTTGTTCTCGTAATAATCCGTTAACGATTTCCACGCGCGCTCAAAGTTCTCGTCGGTCGTCGGAAGGCTGCGGATTAACAGCTCTGCCTCTCCTTTTAGGCACGCCTTGAGGTAGTGCAGCTTCTCTACCGGGGCAGCGGAGGTGTCCTTCCCGATGAGCGAGTGGAAGAGGTCGCGGAATGACGGCCAGTCCTCGTAGAGCCCAGAGAACTGCGGGAGTTCGATCCTCGGCAGGGTCGTTCGCGCCGGATGAGACGGCGCCGGTCCGACGGCTGAAGTTTCGGTCCTCTCCGCGGCTCTGAGGCGTCGAGGGGTGTCAAAGATCATGTTCTTTTGCGTCACGTAAGCTTCCTCCGCTAAGGTTGACATGTCGGATTTTACATACGCGCTTTCCGACAGGGCCTCCCAGTGTTCGAGAAGCTTGTCATGCTGAAACTGGAACTTCGCCCAGTTTGCCTCAAAGGCTTGGAGTCGCGCTTCCGTCAGCCCGATGGTGATGTTGGCGGCTCCCGATTTCCGCAAGTTCTCGTATGCACGAACGATGCGCCCGTACAAGTCTGACTGCAAGTGCACAGTTAGATCTTTGTCTTTATTTATTTTTGTCTTTCAGATGCGAGACGTCCGGAAGAGCACAGACGGATTCACTGCAGGCACTGCACTCACCCCACGCACAGGCACCGGAGAGCACCCCTCCGATGGTGCACCACCTTGTCGTGGTGGAGGGGCTCCCCTTCGTTTGTTCAGGAGGGGTCTAAGAGTGCACCGACCGTCACGGTCAATGTGAAAATGTAGTTTCTTTTTCTTTATTTTTTGTGTGAATGTTTGGTTTGGTTTGGGGAAGTGGGAGGTATAAGAAGGGTATCGGGGTTTTTTGTGGGGAGCTTTGTGGGTTGTACGAATGTCCCATACGGGACGATCGACCGAGCGGGAGGGTGAGGTAGGTAACCTTGTTAAAAAATCCCGGACAGGCCACGCTCGTCAGGCGTGGTGAAGCCAACTGGCCTAAGTAAAGGAAAACACCGAAATTAAACCAACTTTTCTTGTTACCCCATGATGAGTACAACCAAAGGGAAAAAACTTACTGCCGCAGTGGGGTTCGGTACCCACAGCGAGCGGCGAGAGGGGGGGTCCAGTCCCGGCCCCCCTCCCGTCGTCATCCAACGACGGGCTGCCCGTGGCGTTGCCTACGAGCGCCGCGGGCGAACCGGCTATCGTTGAGGGAAAAGAGGTGAGGGTGGCGGTCGACCGGGTGGATCGGCCTGGCCCGGCTTCGGCGAAAGCGAAGCTGAGGGCTAGGTCCACGTCGGCGGCGCGTAGACACCCTTACGCCAGGGACGAGAATAAACTTCGGGCCGAGAGCTTATCTCGCCCGAGAAGTCCGGGTGCGGAGCATGCACAACGAGATGGAGCCACTGGCGGGTCCCCTGTAACATCGCCGCAAGGGACTCCTTATGCGAGTGCCAGTGGCAGCGAGGGCTCTCAGAAATTCCTCGCAGAATTGGGGCCGGACGGGCTCCCTGTACGGAGGGGGAGAGGTAGACCCCCCACTGCAGGGGAGCACGTAGGTCTGCGCGAGAGGGAGGCAGCTCTTAAAAAGGAGAGAGAGAGGGATGACAGGGCCAAAAAGGCCCTGTCGAAGGATACTCCCCCCTCTCCCTGGGAAAGAGCTACGTGTGTACGAGGCCCCTCAGGAGTCTCATGGGCTCCTTGCAGCGGAAACTGAGGGAGGCCGCCGCCGTCGTGAGAGTGGCGGCGGAGACCCTCAGTGAGAGGGCCCAACGCATGGAGGAGCCGGTTGAACTGGCCCTCCTGCGTGGGGACCTAAAGACCCTAGCGGGCAAGAACGAGGACCTCCGAAAGGAGGTCCTCAAGTTGAAGGAGAAACTCGACGCGACTCGTCGCGCCAAGCCCTCCCTGAGCTTGCCGCTCACCGCCTCGCCCGAGGAGACCCTGCGCAAGAGGACGCGGGGAGCCCCTCGGACGACTCGTGAGGTGGGGGGGGGTACGGGGCTTCGGCCCCCAACGTCTCCACACGGAGGAGGGGGTAAGGGACCCTCGTCCCCAACGTACATCCGGGGGGATCTACGGGGCGACGTGGGACCTAAGTCCCCAACGTTGAATAGGGCTCGGGAGGTTTCGCGGAAGGGTGTGGCCATGAGACCCCCCTTGGGGGGGCATCGGTCCCCCTCCCTGCGAATAATACCCCCCCGGGAGTTGACGACGAGGGCGCCAGATCGTGGTACGACTGGTACATGGAACAGATCGGCGCCCTCGTTGATATGCGGGCGGCGCAGGGCCGCGGTGGGCCTGGTGGGCCCTCCACGACGGCCTATCGTCCACCGGCCCGTGAATTTCCTCCCCTCCCCCACGGCGCTCAGGCCCCGGGGCAGGGCAAGAGGAGGAAGAAGAAAAAAAAGAAGAGAAAGGGAGATAAGGGCAGGGAGGGTGGCACGAGGCCCCCTCCTCCCCCACTCCCTCCGCAGCGGGGCTCACGTATGGGGGCCGGGGGCCGGCAGATGCCACCCCCCGGAGTGACCCAGCGGCCACCGCGTGCGCAGGGGCCCCACCCTCCTCTCCCGCGTGCCTGGGGCCAGGAAAAACCCTGGTCCCGGGTCGTAGGGAGGAGAGAAAGGAGAACCCAAAGGACCGCGGCCGACTGATTGGCCCGGCCCGGAGGGCAAGGACCGCCCGCTGCTCGCGCCCACCCTGCCACAAAGAACAGGGAAGGGCAGCGACAGCAACAGGGCGGACAGCAGCCCCGAAGAAAGGGGCTGCTAGAAGAAGACCCCCCTGTACCGCAGCGGTGACAATCACCTGCGCGGACGGGGGATACGAGGCGGCCCTGGAAAGGGCTAGGAGGGAGATCGATCTCAGTAAGCTTGGGATTGACTCTCTCCGAGTTAGGGAAGCGGCCACGGGCGCCATGGTCGTTGAACTCCCCGGCTCTGGGGAGAAGAACGGCCCAACGTCCGCCCAAAGAGCCGATGCCCTCTCCGGGGACCTACGCAGGGTCTTCGCGGGGGACGAGAAAGTGTAAATAGCCCGCCCCATCCGGAAGGCAGAGGTCCGATTGAAGGTCCTCGACAGGTCGCTGCGGGCCGACGACATAGCGTCGGCCGTGGCGGCAAAGGGTGGTTGCCAGCCGGGGGATGTCCGGGTCGGTGACATAAAGTTCCCGGCCCGAGGCATGTGCACTGTATGGGTGCAGTGCCCATAGAATGGCGAACGCGCGGGCCATCCAGATAGGGTGGTCCCGCGCCATGGTGGAGCTGCTGGACAAGCGCCCTTTGCAGTGCTATTGCTGCCTTGAAAAGGGCCATGTCCAGCAGCATTGCAGCAGCCCCATTGATAAACGGGGCTGCTGCTACAGGTGCGGCGAGGTGGGGCACTTGGCCCGCGATTACACGAGGCGGGCGCGGTGCCCGGTATGCGCTGGACTCGGCCGCCTCTCTGACCATCGCGTGGGGAGCGCGAAATGCTCTCCCCAGAAGAAAAGGCCGGCGCAAGGGAGGCGTGCAACACCTCCCTCCGCCGAAGGATCACGGCCAGTAAAACTGGTCGAGATCATGGAGACCGCGCTTGACACCCGCAAGCGCGGGGCGGGCGACGAAGGGGCTTTGGAAGAGGCCCCTAAGGAGAAAAGGCCTCCCAGGGCCGTGCCGATGGCCATATCACCTCCGACAACATTGTCGGAGGTAAGAATGGCTGAACTTGAGGGTCGCGATAAATAGCGGCCCTCAAGGTCTTACAGGCTAATCTCAACCACGCCCGCCGGGCGCAGGACCTTTTCCTGCACACCCTGGCGGAGCGTGGTTGCGGACTGGGGATCGCGGCGGAGCCCTATCAAGTTCCGGAAACCAGTCCATGCTGGGCTGGGGACCGGACGGGCTCCGTCGCGATCACATGGAGGAGCGACCCCCGACTCCCTTGCTGCACGCCGATAGAGGCGGGGCAGAGAGTCGTGGCGGTTCGCTGGGGGCCCATCTCCGTCTTGGGTTGTTATATCCCCCCAAACGTGGGCCTCACCCAATATGAGGCATTCTTGGACGGGGTGGCGGCCATTTATCGCCGTCAGCTGCCCCGTTCCGTGTTGGTGGCTGAGGACTTCAACACGAAATCTACGCGTTGGGGTTCCCGGACTACGAACGCCAGGGGCGAGGCCCTGCAGGATTGGGCGGCGGCACTCGGCCTGTGTTTGCTGAACACGGGGTCGAGGAGCACCCTCGTGCGGTGGCAGTCGGTCCCGGATTTATCCTAGGCCACCCCTGCCGCCGCGCGGATGGTTAGCAGTTGGCGGGTGGCGACGGAGTGCGAAACGCTCTCGGACCACCTCTATATTGAGGTAGTCCTTACCGCCACCCGCCCCGGGGTGCACAGCCGCTCTCAGGGCCGGGGAGGTGCCCGGCCACGGAGATGGGCCCTAAAGAGGCTAAACTCGGACAGGCTAATCGCGGCCGACTGGCCGTGCCCTGAAGGTGAAGGGCGGGGAATTCAGGAAGAGGTAGATTGGTTCCGGGGCGCATTACGTGACGCGTGTGATTTGGCGATGCCCCGGACCAACCCCCGCCCGCGCAGGGTGGCGTACTGGTGGTGCGAGAAGATCGCCGAATTACGGCGATTCTCGATAGCCGCTAGACACCGCTTCACCCGGGCTCGGCGTCGTAACGACGCCGAGAGGACGGCCACGGCGTATGGGTGCTTCCGAGCCGCACGGAACGCACTCAGCCCCGCGATTAGACGGGCCAAGGCTAGGGAGTGGGACGAGCTTCTTTACTCCCTAAACTCAGACCCATGGGGGCGCCCGTATAGGCTTGTGTTAAACAGGCTGAGGCCATGGGCGCCCCCGGTGACGGAGTCTCTCGATCCCCAGGTCCTCGATGATGTCCTGGGGACCCTATTTCCTCTAGAGGGTCCCCCCTTTTCCGAGAGCGGCGGCCAGGAGACCGCCGCTCCGTGGACCGAGGACCTGGAGGTGACAGAGGACGAAATGGCCGGGGTAATCCGCCGATTGGGGCTACGGGGCAATAAGGTTCCGGGCCTCGACGGTATCCCCGGCCGGGTCTGGGTCATTGCCTTGGCCCACCTGTCCGAGCGCTTGAGGCGGCTTTTCACGGGCTGCCTCAGGCAGGGGTTTTCCCCCCAGCTTGGGTGAGGGCCAAATTGGTCCTCATTTCCAAGGTGGGCAGGCCTGGGAATTCCCCTTCCGCCTACCGGCCAATTTGCCTGCTAGACGAGGCGGGCAAGCTGTTGGAACGCTTGCTGGTAGACCGCCTCGTCCGGCATCTGTCCCGGGAGGGAATTGATCTCCACCAGGATCAATTTGGATTCCGCGAGGGAAGATCAACAATCGATGCGATCTTCCGCGTCAGATCCATCGCGGAGTCCATCATGGAGGAGGGCAGGGTGGTCGTTGCAGTATGTCTTGATATCCGCAACGCGTTTAACACCCTGCCCTGGAACAGGGTGAGGGAGGCCGCCGTCAACTTTGGCCTCCCTCCCTACCTGGTGGGGATCCTGGAAGCTTACTTCCGGGACAGGCGGCTGGAGTACACGGATAACCGTGTACTCCTGTGCGGAAGGGGGATGCACTGCGGGGTTTTACAGGGGTCAGTCTTGGGCCCAATTCTGTGGAACCTCGCGTACAACAAAGTCCTTTGTACTACCCTCCCTCCCCCCGGTTGCAGCGTCGTCGGCTATGCCGATGACACTTTAGTGCTGGACGGGGGGGGATAGCTGGGGGGAAGCCGTTAGAGCGGCCAACGTGGCGGTAGCGTGCGTCGTCCGCGCAATCCACGGCATGGGCCTAGAGATGACGCCTCATAAATCTGAGGCGCTCTTCCTCCGCCGGGGGAGGCGGAACCGTATGCACGGAGCCCTCCCGGATGCAGCCTATGTCGTGGTGGATGGCATCTCCGTCCGGGTGGGGACCCAGTTGAAGTATTGGCGGGCGCCCTGATGGCAAGCCGGCGCGGCAAGATGTTGTTGCGCCGCATATTCCGGCGGGTGGCCATCAGGGTGATCCGCGGTTACCGGACGGTGTCGCACACGGCGGCCTCAGTGCTTGCGGGATTGCCGCCCATCGAGTTGTACGCCTTAATGCACACAGAGGTGTACAGGCGTACAAAAGAACTCGGTGGGCAGGGCTTAGTTCTGATCCCGCGGGTCAGGGCTGCCGTGAGGCTCCAGGCTCGGCGGCGCATGCTAGAGAGATGGTTGGAAGATCTCTCCAACCCCCGAGATAACTCGGGAACACGCGTCGTCGAGGCCGTCCGCCCCCGTCTAATCAAATGGGCGGAAAGGGCGGGCGGCGAGGTGTCATACCGTATGGCACAAGTATTTACGGGCCATGGGTATTTCGGCTCTTACCTGTGCCGTATCGGTCGCGAGGTGGACGCGCGCTGCCACCACTGCGGGGAGGACGAGGACACGGCGCAACACACCTTAGAGTTCTGCCCAGCATGAGCGGACGAGCGCCGTGTCCTCGTGCAACAACTGGGGGAAGTGGCGACCTCTCGCTCTCGGGCATCATTGCGGCGATGCTCGAGAGCGAGGAGTCTTGAAAGGCGGTCTCCTCCTTCTGCGAAGCAATCATGTCGCGGAAGGAAGGGGCCAAGAGAGAAAGGGAGAGACTCCCCGGCGGACGCCGGGGAGTCCCTCTGGGGGTGACGCGGGCGTGGGGAGGTGGACCGAGGGCCTATTGGCTCCGGTCCATGCCAACACCTCCTGTCAACGCGCAGGGCCCGCAACCAATACGGGCCCGGTGGCCGGCGACCCGGGTGGGGTACCCGGGTCCGGCCACGTCATCCCCGCAACGCCATCGGCGGGAAGTGGAAGAGAGGGGTACTAACTCCCCCTGCCAACGCGCAGGGCCCGCAACCAATGCGAGCCCGGTTGCCGGCGACCCGAGTGGGGTACCCGGGCCCGGCCACGTCATCCCCGCAACGCCATCGGCGGGAAATGGAAGAGAGGAATGGTGGCCCCCCTCTCCCAAACGTGAATGGGAGTCCCCAGGACAATGGGGACTCTGGGGGGGAGAACAATGCTCCCCCCTAGCGACAGGCTCGCAGGCGGAAGGCCTCTCCGAAGTAGTGCTACAGCCAGTTTCCGGAGAGGCCTTCATTAACGCCCGGGCTTAGACCACCCGGAGGGGTTTTAGTGGGTAGTCCCCCGGCCGTTTGTTTAGGCTGGGGGTTAGTCCCACATAGCCCCGCCTCGAACCCCATAGAGGTGGGGTATGCATAAAGGCATTTCCCCTCCGTTACAAAAAAAAGGCACCGAATAGCAAAATCCGGCTCGAAGGACCAGCAAATGTGCGAGATAGAAGTGGACGTGGGCGAGAGGAGCCCTGCGAGATCGCGTTTGTGCCGGACGCGCAAAGATACTCTCCGCGAGCGGCGGATGTATCGTGAATATCGCGAGCGATGGTAAACGGCGCGATTCCGCGAGCGACGGAATGAACGACGCGTTTTAACTCCGAAAGATTAATCGCGAGCGACGAGAATCTCCTTTTGTTAGACTCGGAAACTTCGCGTTTCGTAAGCGAGAGTACGAATTGGAAAAGCGAGCGACTTTTCTTTAGCGATAGTTTTAACGATATTCACACACTGTCTCGGATAAATCTCGATCGAGTGCGCCCGGCGGTTCCCCGAGAGAGCTTATATACAAC
>NW_021852756.1:8437-12868 GCF_003651465.1 Formica exsecta | reverse complement strand
GACTCGGAAACTCGGAAACTTCGCGTTTCGTAAGCGAGAGTACGAATTGGAAAAGTTAGCGACTTTTCTTTAGCAATAGTTTAACGATACTGTCTCGGACACTGTCACGGATGGAGTTTACGATCGAGTGCGCCCGGCGGTTCCCCGAGAGAGCTTTTGTACAATCGTTCTTTTGCTTATTCTAGAATGTTCGACGTGTTTTCGCGAAAGATCGAGCTTGGTGTTGTTTGCGATGATTAGGAAAATTAGAACGTTGTTATTCGCATTTGTTTGCAATTCTAGCTCTCTCGGGTGACCGCTGCGTGGCCCGCTTTGAACGGCACGAGCAATGCCACGGGCCTGACGCGATTCGCTGAGCGCCGCTGTTTGCGCGTGATTTGATTCGCGGCGGGCCGTGCGCCGCGCGAAATGGCCGCTAACGCGCCAATTTTCGAGCGCTGCCGTTGGAGACGCTCAATCTCAAACACGCTTTTACTATCTTACTATTTATTTTTAATGAAACTGGAAAAGGAACCAGAAAAATTTTTCAAGCTATTGATAAGATTTTGACAAAGCCTGCGGCAACATGTCTATTGCAAATCAACATATTGTAACCAATTTTTGTCTCTATGCTAAACACAACAAAATTATCGATAATGTCAATTTTAATACTAAATTTTATTTGCCAAATATATATACCAAATAGCATTCTAACAGATGGAAAAATACTATGTAACAGATATATTATATTCATTAACGCTACTAAAAGATGCTTCATCTATTTCAAGCGATGCATTAGCATTAAAACAAAAATTGATTACAATATGTTGGTTTGCAATAAACATGTTGCTACAGGCTTTGTCAAAATCTTATCAACAGCTTGGAAAATTCTGGGCGTATCCCGTTCGGACACGGAACGATCGGACACCGCTAGATTGGACACGTAGTATTGGACATGGAACGATTGGACACTGCACAATTGGACACAGAATTATTGGATACCGCACGATTGGACACCGCACAATTGGATACACACACTGCACGATTGAACACCGCACGATTGGACACTGCACAATTGGACACAGCGCGATTGGACACCGCATTATTGGACACCGCACGTTGTCCAATCGTGCAGTGTCCAATAATTCTGTGTCCAATCGTGCAATGTCCAATTGTTCCGTGTCCCATACTACATGTCCAATCGAGCGGTGTCCAATCGTTCCGTGTCCAAACGGGTGTCACCCGAAAATTCTTCTAGTTCCACTAAAAAATAAATGTATATTTATAATTTATTTAAAAAAATAAATAGAAATTTAATCTTACACACAGACTGCATTTCACCAATATTATTTATACTTATCTGTAACTGTATATGATGCATGACAAATAACTATATGACAAAGTGTGTGTGTATTTTATACCTGATCCAACTATCCGCAAGTATCACGAAGAATTTTGCAGTTTTACTTTTTTATAAATGAAAGCGTACGCTATATAACACTGCACTCTTGCATTGCAAATTTAACCTATACCTGTCAAAAGCAGGTATGGATACGAGTAGTAACATCACGAAGTGCCGCGAGTGCTATCTTATGTCGAAGGCTCCAACCGTACAAGATTCGCGTATGCGCATTGGGGACTTGCGTGAATGATGACGACGTGGACGTTTCTTAAAAGAAAATTTTTACATTGAGACTTTGCATTCATATACCTCCGTTTACATGTAGAAAAAAGATAAAGACACTTTTATTATATAATTTAAACCCAAGGTATCGATTAAGCCTATTAAAAATACGATCAGTTCAGCCGTTATTGAGGTCCATTAAATCTAAGGTATCTCAACTAGCCGACTCGCGTATAGGTACCCGGGGTGCCTCGCTGTTGCTGCGCGTGACTTGGCGCGAGACACTACCGTGTCTCTTGATTGTGCCAGTGTCCTCATTAGGCGGAGTTGTTTCTCCTACTTTCCGAATTTTCACCCGTGGTGATCGTCGATTGGTGATCTCGATATCAGTTCAGAGTCCCTTGAGCATTAGATTTCCCTTGCGCACGTGATCTGATTGGAAAAGGTTTTACTTCCTTATGACTAATTTTTGTCAATATTAATGCAGCTGTATTTACTGAATATTTTGTTACAGAAGTTTCGTCATTATTGATTTAGTTGTATTTGTCAAATATTTCGTTAGAAGGAATTTTATTATCTTTTCAGTATCAATTTATTCTTCCGCTGGAAAATTATATTGCGAAATTAAAAGTTTTCCAATTAAACACAGCATTATGCAGCATTGATATAGAAATATCATTTAATTATGTTTCTTTTGTTGCTCAAACCCTCGGTGGTTTCGATGAAATTGCTTTAAAAAAAGAGTGGCATACTTTACATCTCGATTTTACAATAGCAGAAAAAGAACATTTTTCTAAATTAAACTTTGATGAGATGTGGAAAGAAATTTTAAAACGTAAATATCCCAATCTGAAGTCTTTTTTGAATGCTGTTAGATTTCAAATTCAAATGCTGACCTAGAAAGAATGTTTTCTTTTCTATCAGATATAAAAACAAAAAACGAAATAAACCTTCATCCGCGTGTATAAATGCTATATGTGTATTAAAATCAGCACTAAAGATTTGTGCAAGAAATTCACATTTCGTTGTGAATCCGTTATACTGGAGTGTCTATAGATAGACAACGGAGGGTCGAGAGACACGGGAGGGTCCCGTTAACGCACGGCTGATAGCCCACATCCCGACAGCACACAAAAAATTTTACGTAATTCCCGATAGCTCACATCTCTTTAGCATACATCCCGATAGCACACAAAGTAAATGGCGCATTATCCCGATAGCGCACAAAGTAAATTGCGCATTATCCCGACAGCGCACACAGTAAAACGCGCATTATCCCGATAACACACAATAAAAATACACATTGTCCCGATAGCGCACATCTCCGTGTGCTAACGAGAAAAAACGCGTTTTTTCCGGATAGCGCACATATCCGTGTGCTAACGAGAAAAGGCGCGTTCCTTTCCCGATAGCGCACATCTCCGTGTGCTAACGAGAAAAGGCCCGTTTCTTTTCCGATAGGGCACATCTCCGTGTGCTAACGAGAAAAAGCGTTCTTCGTTATCGGGAAAGAAACGCGCCCTTTCTCGTTAGTATACGGAGATGTGCGCTATCGGGAAAGTCGCATTTATCAAATAATTTAGTGCTAATTATGTGTTAATTAGTTGCCGTAGTCCGGATTTTGTTGCTCAAACCGTTTAGCAGGAATTTACGTTCAAAGTGCGGGGGGGGGGCAGCTTGACATTAAGCCAGCCCCCCGCATAGTGAAAAAAATATATAGAATGCTCGAAACAAAAAATCAAATACACTAGAATTTGTTGCTCTGAAATAACACAAAAACAATTTTAAAAAGTATATTATTTAATTAATACCACTATACACTCAGTCTCGCCGCGCCGTGCCATTCACTTGCGCGAAGTAAAAGTAACCAAAGAAATTTGTTGCGTGCATGTTTTGAACGCGGTCACCTCGCTCGACGCTCGGATCGGCTGGTCGGTGTCCGGGTTCGAGAGGAGGGGAGACTCAAGCTTACGAGACACAATATAGGTAGAAAGAGATAGTTTATTCAGTTAGAAAAAGATAGATACAACGTGCAGGGTCTGGCGATAGCGTGCGGTGAAGGCGGTCGCTGGTAGCAGGATAAAAATATGTTGCTCGCATGTTTAAGATATTAAAATGATTTATGGACAATATATTACCCAAATATATATAAGATTGAATTTGTTGCTGTTTACTTTACAGGATATATATGATCATCTTTTATCGTTCTATATCTCAAAATTTCATTTTTGTTAATTTCAAACAGTTTTGTATATATGTATATATATATAAAAACACAGTAGTGTCTCACGTCAATATGTAGTATATATATTTCTTAAGAATAGAAGCCTTTTCATGTCATCGTGCCGAAATGTTCGGCAGCGCTTTGTATCGTCGGAAAATAGATAAAGGCACGTTTTGTTTTGACATCAGATCCGCGTCGCGCACAACTATCTCGCGTTCCTTCTTTTTTTCAATATTGCTCATCTTATTTACTGTGCGCTGTGCCGGTCAGTGTTCTCGCAATCGTACTAGTGAAAACATCGTGATTTTAGAGTTTTCGTTGAGTTAGTGACGCGCGAGAGTGATTTTTCTTTTAGTTGAAGTTTAGTTAATAACTATTTAGTTAATAACTATCATATTTATAATTAGTTTAGTTAATATATAACTTTTAATTTTTATTATTTGTAATATTAGGTGTACAACTTTGCTTCCGTCGTTTTCTTATAGATGGCTTTAGCGGTAAGTAGTGGTCGAAATAAATAGATCATAGACGTCATGCAATAAACTTGGGCATCTGTCAACATAACCCCATAGAAACATTAGTCGATTTGTGTCTGCATCATAAA
>NW_021852756.1:6734-8055 GCF_003651465.1 Formica exsecta | reverse complement strand
GACGCTCGGATCGGCTCGTCGGTGTCCGGGTTCGAGAGGAGGGGAGACTCAAGCTTACGAGACACAGTATAGGTAGAAAGAGATAGTTTATTCAGTTAGAGAAAGATAGATACAGCGTGCAAGGTCTGGCGATAGCGTGTGGTGAAGGCGGGCGCTGGTAGCAGGATCTGCGTGACGCGCAGGTGCAAAGCGATGGTCGCAAAGCGGTGAGAAGCGCAAGACAAGTGCGGCGTGCAATCGTTCCCGGTTTTATTTACAGGCGCGGACGGCGCGACTAGAAGTAGAGATTTATTACTAACGGGCCTTATACCTAACGGACTTAGTACTAGACAGGGCTTACTACTAGCAGGTCTTATAACTAGCGGGCTTATTACTAGACAGGTCTTATTCCTAGCATGCGGTTACAACTAGCGGACTTAGGACGAACAGGCCTTAAGATTAGGATGCGGTTACAACTAGAGGACTTAGTACTAACAGGCTTTATAACTAGCAGGTTTATGACTACGAGACTTAGAACTAGCGGACTTATCTCTATCATGCGATTATATTTACAGCGCGGTCTGCGGGGCTGAGTTCAACCTCATCCCGTGGAGCGGTCGTGACAGGAGTCGGTTCAACCCGACGGGGCCAAGTACAACCTTGGCCCGAGGTATAGAGTGCCGGTTCAACCCGGCGGGGCTGAGGACAACCTTAGCCCCAAGAGGTAGTAGGTACGTAGTGAGATCGGAATCGGGAGCTGGTCGGGATAGGATCTGGTCCCGATGTCTCGGCCGGCCGGGCTTATATACCCGGACGGCGGCCCCCACTGTGCGCCGTCGGTCCGGCGGTGGGAGTCGGTACCGCGTGGGGACCCCGCGAGAGCGAGAGCGCATGCTAAGCGAGACAGCGCGTGTCGGTGAGCGAGAGCGTAAATCGAGCGGGCGTGCGCATGCGTTAGGCAATATGGCGGTAGCGGGATAGGTAAAGCTGGGTGAATAAGCAAGCCGTGTGTAGATATATCTATATTTGGATACTACATGTAGTAACGGCCCTGCCGTTACAACTTTACAGGATATATATGATCATCTTTTATCGTTCTATATCTCAAAAATTTATTTTTGTTAATTTCAAACAGTTTTGTAAATATGTATATATATAAAAAGACACAGTAGTGTCTCACGCCAATATGTAGTATATATATTTCTTAAGAAGAGAAGCCTTTTCATGTCATCGTGCCGAAATGTTCGGCAGCACTTTGTATCGTCGGAAAATAGATAAAGGCACGTTTTGTTTTGACATCAGATCCGCGTCGCGCACAACTATCTCGCGTTCCTTCTTTTTT
>NW_021852756.1:0-5544 GCF_003651465.1 Formica exsecta | reverse complement strand
GGGGGGGGGGGCAAGCTTGACATTAAGCCAGCCCCCCCATAGTAAAAAAAATATATAGAATGCTCGAAAAAAAATCAAATACACTAGAATTTGTTGCTATTTTGTTGCTCTGAAATAACACAAAAACAATTTAAAAAAAGTATATTATTTAATCAATACCACTATACACTCAGTCTCGCCGCGCCGTGCCATCCACTTGCGCGAAGTAAAAGTAACCAAAGAAATTTGTTGCGTGCATGTTTTGCGCGGACCCTATACGACGCGCACTATCATAACGTAAATTAACTAAAAGAATTTGTTGCTCGCATGTTTTTGATGTTAAAATAATCTGTGGACAATGTACTATCAAAATATATGAGAGATTGAATTTGTTGCTCGTCTTAAAGTATTGAAACACGATACTTTGTCGCCGCGGACTTTATACGGCGCGGTCTTATATATAAATTAATTTAAAAAATATGTTGCTCGCATGTTTAAGATATTAAAATGATTTATGGACAATATATTACCCAAATATATATAAGATTGAATTTGTTGCTGTTTACTTTACAGGATATATATGATCATCTTTTATCGTTCTATATCTCAAAATTTCATTTTTGTTAATTTCAAACAGTTTTGTATATATGTATATATATATAAAAACACAGTAGTGTCTCACGTCAATATGTAGTATATATATTTCTTAAGAATAGAAGCCTTTTCATGTCATCGTGCCGAAATGTTCGGCAGCGCTTTGTATCGTCGGAAAATAGATAAAGGCACGTTTTGTTTTGACATCAGATCCGCGTCGCGCACAACTATCTCGCGTTCCTTCTTTTTTTCAATATTGCTCATCTTATTTACTGTGCGCTGTGCCGGTCAGTGTTCTCGCAATCGTAGCAGTGAAAACATCGTGATTTTCAAGTTTTCGTTGAGTTAGTGACGCGCGAGTGATTTTTTTTTTTAGTTTAAGTTTAGTTAATAACTATTTAGTTAATAACTATCATATTTAACTATCATATATTAACTAGTTTAGTTAATATATAACTCTTAATTTTAATTATTTGTAATATTAGGTGTCTTTCAAAACGCAATGCAATTTGGATAACAATAGCAAAAGAATTTGAAAATCGTTTAACACCAAATTCATTATATGCATTTGTAACATGTAACAGATACAAAATAAGAGAAAAATTAACTGGGCAGCCCGCTGTGTCTCCTGATCAACAAATGATGGACATCGATTATAATGTGCAACAACGAATTTCAGATGTACCAAGCACTGCTTTTGAAACAATAGGCGAATCAACATTAAACGAATCTGATGAGTCTTTAATTAATAAAGATATATCATTGTTGAGGTTGTCAGGAAATAATCGGTATTTCACTATGGATTGCGGTGATACAAAAGTATATTTGTTAAACTCTCGATACATAAAAAGAAAGAACAACGTGGTAGCGCACACAAGAACCGGATGTAAGAGGAAAAAAAGGAAGACGGGAACGCCTTGTTAGTCGCGCGCTTACAGCATAGAGTAACGAAAGTAATGAGAGAAAAATATCTAGTATCTGACTGGGCGCGTCATTTGAATCAGTCAATAGTTCTAACAATCATGTTTCACAATTACAATGGCGAAAACGGATTTTACTTCCATGATTATTTATAAAACGTATAGACGAAAAGATAAGGATCGACCTGCTTCTACGCGACAATATACAGTATTGCAACCCGAAACATGGCAGCAGGTATTTAGTGAAAAAATTTGGGAAAGTACAAAGTTATCTTGCGGTTTTAATTTTAAACGAGTTAAACTAGTACGCGATGGAGAATCGGGATACGCTTACGGTACATGTAAATGTGGATCGTTAATAAAGTGTGTTATAGATAATACAGATGAAATAACTACAAAAATAAAATGTAAGTTTATTAAAGGAGAAGGACGTTCCGGAAAACGATATTTAAAAAATTCCATTAGACAAACTACTGTTCAAAATTTACAAGGAGCTAGTGTAATGAAATATAGAGCGGAAATGGCAGATAATTTAATGCAAAGTTGTGATAACATAGAGCCTCCGCATTTATTTAGTGCAAATGTTTTGCGAGTTACTAAATATGACGTTACGCAGACAAATTATTTTCATAAAGATTCAATAAAAGCATTAGAAATTATGCAATTAAGACCATTACAGAATATTATTCATAACGTAGGATTGAGTCCATTTTTTGTGCATTATTGGTCAAATTATCAGTTAGATGTATATAGAACATATACATCCGATGAAATAGCATGCATTTACATTGACGCAACTGGTAATATTATTAAAAATATTAAAAGGACCTATAAATCAAAGACAGGACACATATTTTTATATAACTGTGTTGTTAATTCGGAAAAAAGTGGACTTTTTCCAGTATCACAGATGTTATCAGAAACACATAATACAAATATTATTCAATATTGGTTAATGGAGTGGACACGATCTGGGGCACCACGACCACGTGAAGTTGTGTGCGATTTTTCACGCGCATTATTAACAGCAGCGGTGCGAAGTTTTACCAATTATTTTACGCTTGACAAATATGCGGATGCATGCAAAGAAAATAATTTACCTGCTTGCTATATACGTATCGATGTAGCACATTTTATTAAAAAATATGCAAATTTTTTGAAAGATTCGCGTCCTCGTATAAAACAATTTTATTTATCTATATTAGGACAATTCATTTTATGTCGGGATATTGAAATTGCAGAAGATTTATTACCGAGCTCGGTGAAACGCATACTCCCTCCGTTTTTTGCCAACCTGCGGTTGGCAGCAGTCGGGAGTAAAAAGAATTTTAATTATTGCGCGGAGCGAAACAGAAAGTGAGACAAGGGAAAATAAAAAAAACAATATGTGAATAATATAAACTAAAAATGAAAGATTTTCTTACAAAAGATTTTCCTGAAGAGTTAAATACGGAAAGTTTAAAAGATTATAATGATGTACAGGACAAAGAAGAAAATAATTTCAATAAATGGAGTCATTGGGCAAAAAACATCGACGATAAAGTTAAGATTTTATTAGCTGATAATGAAGGAGACAGGGAAAATGCACATTACATGCCCAAATTAGCTGATTATCTTATGAGAGATGTAAAATTACTGCCTTTATAGTCTTGCATATGCCGAGATAGATTTGGATTTGGTCGGGTACCAGCCAGCAGTGCAAGCGTAGAAAGCGATTTTAATATAATAAAAAATATTATGTTAAAAACTGAAAAAACTCCTATGCGTGCAGATAAATTTGTAATGAAGCACGTGAATTTTATGAGTGGTCGTATAAAAATGGTAAATGCAAATAGTCAACAGATTATGTTAAAAGATACAATAGAATTAGAAAAAGATATTCATTATAATAAAGAGGATAACGAGATCGTTGGGCAAAATAATGTAAGAAGCGAAAAAAATGCCCAGCTAGTGAAAATGGACATGAACCGACCGGCGGACACACGTGTTATGTACGCAAAAAGTACGTACACGCTTTGGATGGATGTTCTATGCCGATAGGGGAAGAAAGATATGGACAGCAACGGATATGTGTTGATTGCCAACGAATTAATAATGTTCAAGATATAATTGCAACGAAAGAAATTGAAAATTGGCGTGGCTTGGCAACAGCGGATATTAAATCTAAAGGGAGATATTTACAAAAGGAGAATATACGAAATGAATTTTTATTAAAAAGTAATATATGTAAGATATCAATAATGAAAAATGGTAATAATTTATCTTAAAGATCAGTTCACATTGGAAAAGAGAAATATTCATTAACAAATACTTGTGCATTTGATAGCATTTTACAATTATTTATTGCTGCTTACTTTGACACAGAAAGCATTAAATATTTTATATCTACTAAGACAGATTTTAAATTTTTTGAATTAATTAAAGAAGTAACATTTTATGGTTTAAAAAAATCATCTTATAGATTACGTGTTGAAATCTTAAGGCAAATATTTTCAGGTAATAGTTAACCAAATAATTGTATTTTAATAGATTGTCAAGTAACTGTTGGTTTTTTGTGTAGAAAATTATTCACACAGTATCCAACGTTCCGGGAAACATTGTTATAGCCCGAACAGGCTATACACGAATTATTAAATATATTATTCTAAATACATATTAGTTGATATGATTGCTCAACGTGTAACGCGAATACAGATCACGTTACGAACGTTGACCGAGCGAAGCGCTGACAACGCGAGCCACGCGCGAAGCCCGGGCGACCACGCAATCACTCATTACGAAAACGCAGAAACCAAGGCAAGCAGAATAACGACGTTGCGAAAATGCAACGTAGAGGTCCTACCTAAAAGCGAAAAGGAAATTGCGAAAATGCAAGCAAAGAAGTCCTACTTACAAGGGGAGGGCCAAGTCGTGCACTCACGGATTTCGCTCAACTTTAAATATGTTTTAGTACTAACCCCCCACTAATTCATGGACAAGTGGCACGACGCAATACTCAAGCATTCGCGAGAAATTTGCATTAAAAATTTCTCGTGCGCTTTCTGTACCGTATTAGCGAAAGAGGTTAGTAGATAGCAGCGTGGCGCAGAGGATAAGGCGGCGGCTTCGAACGCTGCCCGTTGCACGTTCGAGTCCTGATTTTATCAATTTTTTTTTTCAATTTTTATATATACAAAATATTGCAATATGTGAACGCATATGGAGTAAAAAAATTATTATTTAATAATTATTAAATTTAATGCTAATACTTTAAATATAATATTTTATACTCGCATACTTT
Organism: Formica exsecta; assembly: GCF_003651465.1. Lineage (NCBI taxonomy): Eukaryota > Metazoa > Arthropoda > Insecta > Hymenoptera > Formicidae > Formica > Formica exsecta. The sequence continues at coordinate 771 of NW_021852756.1, read as the reverse complement.
CGCATGACTGTGTTATTTTTAGTATACTTTCTTATATTCGAGATTTACTCAAAAGATGAGGGATCACTCGATGTCAGATTGGTTATCGATATTCCAACAAAAATAAAGTTCTCTTTTATGGCGGAAGAACGTTCTCTAGTGGGCATAGTAAATTATAAATCACCTGTAAATACAAGACATACAAATGAGGAGATTGGGCATTATACTGCACTATGTTACAGAAAAAATAAGAAATGGGTACAGTATGATGATTGCAAAGACTCAGAAATTATTTTAAATGATAAATATGTTGCATCTCGGCGGCCGTATAACGGCCGTACGGTTGTTTATCGCAACGGTGTATTTAATGTTTAAAAAATGGGCGCTCGGCGCCTCTGCCCCTGCCCGGCCGATGTTCGCCGGGCGGCAGACTTCCGGCGGTCTACTGCCGGGTAACAATGTGTCACCATGGGGGTGCATTGTTACAACTGTTTCATAATTTACATATTTATGAAATAGTAATTTCTAATTGTCTTTTAGATATTAGTCGCGCATAACGACGTGAACTGCTTTTTCCTTATTCATACTATGCAGTTTAAATTATTATCAAAATTATTATCAAAATGATTTACATAATAAGCATTGATTATATTAGAAGGTTTTGCAAAAATATTAGATATTATATAAAAATATCTGGTTTTTTTTTGGAATTATAACACAACTCTGTGTGCAATAATTATGTTATTTATTTTTAAAAAGATATAAAAGTAAGGCTCTTACACGATTAAAATC
>NW_021852755.1:0-391 GCF_003651465.1 Formica exsecta | reverse complement strand
GCCATACGTTCATATATGATAAAAGTCAATGTCGCAGAATCAGAGCGCTGGCAACGCGAGATTAGCACTTTAGCACATACAAAGTTCTGGTGCAGAAAAATAATTCGCAAATTCGTCAATGCGAGAAAACTCATGCTGAAACGGTTCACCTCAATTGTCGCCGATGTGGCACCGATGTCTGTGCATGACTGTATTTTCACTGGCCCAAACTGAAGAGTTATTTAACAAACCGTTTAACTTCAAGCATTGAGAGAAATATCGTCTTAACTCCCCACCATCAGCTTGTCATGCCGCGTCGGGAGGGAGTATAAGGAATGTGAATGAGGAGAAAAAAAAATGTAGAGAAATCGGTCAAGAGCAGCTGTTGCTCTCTCTCTCTCTCTCTCTCTCT
>NW_021852754.1:188-530 GCF_003651465.1 Formica exsecta | reverse complement strand
TGATATATTCCAAACTTTTTTTGTTAATAACTTTTTAATAAGCAATGAGCCACGATTAAATTAGAAGAAAAAGTTACTCAGAATTATGTCCTTGACAACATATATCAAGGTCAAGGTCATTGGACCTGGGTCCCCTTTTCGCTATATTTACCAAAAAAACAAATAATCGTTTGTTCTATATATGTAAAAACTTGTGTTTATTTCAGTTTATATGTGTAGTATACGTAGGACTATTTCTGTAAACTAACTTAAATATCCAGTTTTTCATTGTCAGACTATGTATAAATCTTGATTTTTACAAATTTTTGTTTGTTAATAACTTTTTAATAAACAACGAGCGAC
>NW_021852754.1:0-148 GCF_003651465.1 Formica exsecta | reverse complement strand
ATATAAAATAACTCAAAAAGTACTTATACTTTATATACTTTATTATAGTGTTTTGAAAAGCTCTCGAGATAAGCTACAAGAATATGTAATAAAAAATTGGGGATTCCATTTAAGAAAACATTGATCACATTGACTTGGCCTTGAAAAG
>NW_021852753.1:0-852 GCF_003651465.1 Formica exsecta | reverse complement strand
ATATCAACCACGCGAACCATGGAAAATTCAATGTCCTGATAGAATCGAACCTGTTCCTAAAAATGAGGAACATATTCAAATATTGCACAGCTGCAGCGATATAGCAACTAATTTAGACGGTTATTGGGTTTGCAGTTATTACGATACTAAAATGATTTATATTTATGATTCATTGAATATGAAACGATTACATGCACATCATAAAATCTATCTTGAAAAATTGTATCTATTTTATTCTTTTGATAAGCAACCAGTACAATTTCCAACAGTCCAATTGCAACCTAATGGTAATGATTGCGGAGTTTTTGCAATAGTCTTTGCAGTATCTTTTTCATTTGATCTTCAACCAAATAGAATTATATATGACCATAATTTAATGCGTCAGCATTTAGCAGAAATGTTTCAATCGAATAGAATAGAACATTTTCCTCAAATCGCAGAAGTAATTGATTCAAAACAAATTAATCATAAATATGCATTTAATGAAAATAATATAAAAGATAGTATTGGTATTAATAACATTACTAAAGACAGTGCTGGGATTTACTTGCACATTTCGGCCCGATTCCGTGGCTCACGCCTATTGCCCCCCACTCACTAAATTGTAATTATGGAGATAGTAATAAAAAGCGAAGTAAGAACTGTAAAATTTATTCAAAAAATGTTCTATCGCATAAGACAGATGTTATTAGTTTATGTAAAAATAAAAGCATTGTTAATAAAAAATATTATAAATTACATAGAGACGATTTATTACAAAAACAAAAAATTTATAATGAAAAACACAGCAATGATATAAAAAAATCGAACAAGACGTATTATGAAAAATACAGAAATAATATAAAAAAGTCG
>NW_021852752.1:0-684 GCF_003651465.1 Formica exsecta | reverse complement strand
ATTACATATTATAGTTATATATAGGTATAGTATATATTATAGTTATATATAGGTATAGTATATTGTAATTATATTGTATATTATAGTTAAAAATGTTTGCTGCTAATAATATTTGCTGTGTTTGATTTAGGACATCCTGCATATTAAGAAAATATTATATCTTATTTATTACTAATATTTTTTGTGATGAGCTACATATATTTGTTTTTTATATTAAATGATTAGTTATAATTAGTATTAGTTGTTAATTTTTTCAATAAATTAATAATGTAATTGCTTTTAGCATCACCATTTTGGTCAACAAAAAGAAAGCAATGGACCCAAAAGGAAATTCAATTAATATTAACAGATTTTGTTAAGAAATAGAAAAATCACGTTTTATCTGAAATAGATAAGATTTTATTTTGGAATAGATGAGATTTTAAGACAAAAACATCCATTGCAAACAAAACCGCACTGTGCCGCAGGTAAAGAATTGGCTTCATAACATTATTAGTGATAAAGCAAAAATGCCAAAGATTTAATTAATTTAATTAATATATTATCCCGAAACATTTTAAAATATAAACAATATTTTTGAAAAATTATCAATAACGATATGACAGTATATATAATAACTTAACTCAAAATATCTAAATAAAAATTTTCAATTTTTACTTTAATTTCAAGTATTAACATGTCCAA
>NW_021852751.1:1341-2078 GCF_003651465.1 Formica exsecta | reverse complement strand
CAAAGTATATAAGGCTAATTATATATAATTGAAATTTCTTTTATAGCAGTACATCAGTATGCTTACAATGTAATTAAACTACCATAAACTATCATAAACTACCATGAACTATCATAAATTACTATAAACAACCATAAACTACTATAAACTATCATAAATTACTATAAACTACCATAAACTACCACAAACTACCAATAAACTATCAATAAACTACCATTCTAATTAAAAGTACAATTTAATTAGTGTTACGTCCAGACTCGGGGAAGGATGAGTCGACGGAAGGGCGCAACAACTATCTTTATTTATCCCGAAGTCAAACGTCTCGTGGCGTTTGGTATCGGGTCGAACGAACTGACAGATCCGAAAAGCAGGTAAACGACTGAGTCGCTATTACACTGTTTTCGGAAGTTCGCTCGGCGGTCCCTTTTCGGTCAGAGAATTTAATCTCTTTTACGCGGGATGGGACCAAGTGCGATCTTTCTACTGGGAATGAGTAGGGGTTAATAAAGAGTTATTTAATTAACAAAAATATAAATTTATTTAATTTTAAAATGAATGATGGGTATACATGATTATAAATAAGAAAGAAAAAATAAAAATAAAAATATTAGTTTTCATCTGAATGTGTGTGAGTGTGTGTGTTAGTTCGCGGGTGTTACATTGATACGGAGGTCATCAGTCAGAATACAATGGAACGATTTTACTGTTAAATTTAGAATCTGACTGGGTGATACAAT
>NW_021852751.1:0-455 GCF_003651465.1 Formica exsecta | reverse complement strand
AGGGTAATTATTCAGAATCACGGCTCCACCTGCAAATGGGCTGCAAATTTTTTTACGGATTTTTTATGTTTAGAAAGAAATATAAATAACCATCTTTAGTTGGGGGACGCCCAAAAAAAAAAGTTATAGACCAAAAAAGAGTAATTATTTCGAATAAGGTATTTTCTGAATTTTGACAAATATGATTGGATTTCTCGGTAAAACTGTTTGTTGTGATTCCAACAGTGATAATCAGTCGGGGGAGCTCGTCCTCCACCACCCCCACCCCCCAAAAAACGAAAAACCCCCAAAATTACCGAAAAATTAACTAATACATAATTATTTTTTAATTATTGGCTTTTGTAGATTTATTAGACCTGCTACGATAGTTGCAATATTATCAATACAAGCCATCGTATTCCAGTCGAGAAAAGAATGAGGCTCCAATATTTTATATTCGCGAACTCTTCTTATCA
>NW_021852750.1:0-610 GCF_003651465.1 Formica exsecta | reverse complement strand
CAAAGTGAAAGAGAAAAAGAATGAAACGTTATCCACCTACATTTTCTAAACGTCAAAAATACGAGATTGATAAATCGAGAAATACTAAATAATAAACTGTTTTTTACTTACAGGTTTTACTGCATCGTTTTGAAAACATTTTGATGTAATTCTTAAAAATATGCAATAATTTCTATTAAAAAATTGAAATAATCCCTTCAAAGTATCATACAAAATTAAATTAAGATCAACATCGTACGTTTTCCTTGAAATCAACTTTTGTGTTTAAAATATTTAAAAAAAACTATTCTTTTAAAATGTGATTGAGCGTTGAAAATAAAATCGCATCTACATGAATATAAAGTACTAGATTAAATTACAATTAATTATTGGCAAAAAGAAAAAACAAAATATTTAAAAAATAAGTTTTTCAGCACAACGTTCCAGAACGCGACAGTGTACGATTTGCAGAAATAAAATGAACTTCCGCACCACACACGCGATTGCATTTATACATTGCAACGTATGTTTTTCCCCATCTGTTTCTCACCGGCAAAAATTTTATTATTTATTTATTTATTATTATTCTATCTCGAAGGTTTATTTTATAACATTTGCTTTCTGATAACAT
>NW_021852749.1:0-1285 GCF_003651465.1 Formica exsecta | reverse complement strand
ATTTCGGCCCGTTGTATCGTTTTAATAATCGTAGGTTTATTTATTATAAAATTTTAATGCATCAACCCTAGTAGTGGAGATTATGTAGAATAATGTCTTTTTCGAGTAACATCGATATCATTGATGGTAGACGAAATGTAAGCGAAGAATGTATCTGACGCGGACGATTTTGGCAAAGGCGTCGCGATTTCGGCCCGCTATACATATATAGCTTTATTAATCGTCAGTTCATTACTTTTAAAATTCTAATGCGTCACTCTTTGTAGTGGAGATCATGTAGAATAATGTCTTTCTCGAATAACATCGATACTTTAATGGTAGTCGAAATCAAAACGAAACATGTATCTGACGCGAGGGATACTGGCGATAATGTGAAACCTCGTCGCGCTGTTATGTTTAAAGAATCATAAATATGAAACTATTAAGACATTAATGTCGTAATTCCAATAATCCAGAACACGAAAAAAAAAACAGACGTTGGACGACAATGGATTATGCAGCCGTTGGACGACATTGGATTCTTTAGCGATTGTCATGCTTTACACAGAAGTCGTTCTTCTTCTTCCTTTGCTTTTATGGCCACATCCGATCTAATAGAATCGGTACATTCCGGCCAAAAACTGGTTGAGAGTAACAAACAGAAAAAATTCCTCTATAGGAGAGGAAGAAACTCAAAAATAAAGTCCAAAGGACACACGCATAACGTGTCTGAACACGTCCGTTCCCGTCCGCGGGCGGCAACGAACACCACGAAGTCGTTATCTACACATACAATCGCTCCTTCGAAAAATCTTACTTTTTGCTTTGATCTTGGCTATCACCAAATATAGATGTTATTCGAGAAAGATACCATTGTTCGTGCTCTTCGCTATAAAGATTAACGCGTTAGCTTTTTGAAATAAATATAACTTCCATTATAAGCTGTGTGAAGTTGGCCCCCTCACTATTGAAAATTCAGTAACAACCATTATAATTCGTTTGGTGGTCGTTTGGTAGTGTTTGGTAGTCTATTCCAGATGATTGGTAGTCAAAGCTGTAATTAATAATTCAAAAAAAGACATACGCGCGTGAAGTTAGCCCCTCCTATTATAAAATTCGGCTTTCTAGACTGCATAGAACATCGTAACTGTAAGCATTCGTTTGGTGGTTGCGTACTGACGTTTGGTAGTCCATTCTCAATGATTGGTAATCAAAGTTGTAATTAATAATACGAAAAAAAGACATACGCGCGTGAAGTTAACCCCTCCTATTATAAAATTCGGCTTTCTAGACTGCATAGAACATC
>NW_021852748.1:15555-15696 GCF_003651465.1 Formica exsecta | reverse complement strand
GCTTCGTTTCCGAGAAATACGCCCGCGTCACTATAAATACCTCACTTTGTATATATATATATATATATTGTTGCGTCCCTGCGGGTCGTCTAAGGCGGTTATTCATGAATCTGCTGTATTCGTCTCCGGGAGAACGTTGCT
>NW_021852748.1:0-239 GCF_003651465.1 Formica exsecta | reverse complement strand
ACACTATTTGATTTGTCTCATTATTCTGTACATAAAAATGTTACGGTAAGATTATCCCGATCTAAATATTTTATGAGATATTTTATTTTTTATATCAAAATATGTCAGATTAAAATATAAAATAACTCAAAAAGTACTTAATTTAAAAATAATTCATTATAGTGTTTTGAAAAGCTTTCGGGATAAGCTACAAAAAGATGCAATAAAAAATTGGGAGTTCCATTTAAGAAAATATCGAT
>NW_021852747.1:0-288 GCF_003651465.1 Formica exsecta | reverse complement strand
TAACATTGATTAGATACCAGCTGCGTTGTATTTGCGCCAACTGTTAAAAAAATGAAAATAATTGCAGAGAAAGAACATATTATTTTTAAAAAAAATTTGGATTAGTATTACGTGATTTTATAAATGGTCATAACGCAGGGCAGAAAGTGAAAAGATAGACGTCGCCCGCGATATTTTAAGCCGATAAAACTCGTATAATATGTACAATATTTACATTATACCATACATCGTTGTATTCCTTTCAAACAGTGCTACAATTTTTATCATATCAAAATATTCACATTATTA
>NW_021852746.1:0-324 GCF_003651465.1 Formica exsecta | reverse complement strand
AAATATTATTAAATTATATATTAAATTTTTAAAATATTTGAATATTATTATAGTGAAGATTTATTAATAGTGGATATATTATTATAGGGAAAAGAAAAGAAATAGAGAGAGAGGGGGAGCAGAGACACAGAGAGAGAGACAGAGAGAGAAACAGAGAAAAGAAAAAAAGGAAAAGAAAGAAGGAAGTTTTATTTAAAATTAAAGAAAAGAAAGAATAAGCAAAAGATAGAGAGAGAGAGATAGACAGAAAGAAAAAAGGAGAAAGAATATAATATTAGATAATAATATTGTTCAATATTATTAAATATATTGTTGAATATTATT
>NW_021852745.1:399409-402133 GCF_003651465.1 Formica exsecta | reverse complement strand
AGACACTTTCATTATATAATTCAAACCCAAGCTATTAATTAAGCCGATTAAAAATACGATTGGTTCAGCCATTATTGAGGTCCGATAATCTAAGGTTTAGGATGCTCTGTTGTTATTAATGAATATCCACATGTATTGTATTTTCCTTTGCTAGTCAGTGCGAATACTGTGTCTTGTGTGGTTAAAGAGTAAGTAGGGTATATAGGCCGGTTCTAAGCCACGGTCCTCTGAGGAGGGGTGAGGGGCGAGAGGAAACCGGCGCGGTGGTATGACGTCACGCGGGGAATCGCGTCCTAACCGATGAGCGAGGGGTCCGCGGAGAGGGGGCGGGGAACCGCTTCCTATCCGATAGGCGAGAGGTCCGCGGAGAGGGGGAGGGGGACCGCGTCCTAACCGATAGGCGAGGGACCCGCTAACCTAACCGTCGCGAGACGTCCGCGAGTAGGTGTGAGAGAGATAGCGCTAATGATATTCTATGAGCGTGGGAGAAGGATAGCGCGAGGCGTCCATATGAGCGTAAGACAAGGATAGCGTTTGCATGCACGTTGGAGAGAGATGGCGCGAGGCATGCACTTGGGAGAGGGATAGCGCGAAGCATGCACTTGGGAGAAAGAGAGAGAGATGGCGCGAGGCATGCACTTGGGAGAGGGATAGCGCGAAGCATGCACTTGGGAGAAAGAGAGAGAGATAGCGCGAGGCATGCACTAGGGAGAGGGATAGCGCTAAGGATGCACTTGGGAGAGAGAGAGATAGCGCGAAGCATGCACGCGGATGATACGGCGTTCGCAAGGGCATTGGCGTGGGAAAAGGATGACGTTCGCATGCATGTGGGAGAGAGAGAGAACGGTTATCGAACGGCTTTGAACAGCTTTCGAACGGCTATCGAACAGCTATGAACGACTATTGAACGACTATTGAACGGCTATCGAACAGTTTTGAACGACAAAACAATTATTTATACACCATTCAAATATTTATACACCATTCAAATATTTAAAGTCTATGTGCATGTACTGAAATGTAACATCTGTAGTCTGATAAGGTCGCTGATACGCAGCATTCTCCAAGATTTTACCTTTCTCGGTTGTTAGAGAGACATAGTTTTTAATCGTGGAAGTTATTCCAACGTTTCTGTTGCGGTCAATCCCCACACCGTCGAGTTCATATCAAAGTCCATCAAACATAAACGCGACACAATTGTTTCCCAATACCATTCTTGCCACTTCATATACTTTACGCACCCTCAACTTTCCCTCGACGTATAGAAAACATTCACATGGTAACGTGTACAAATCTTGATGTTGTATCGGTATCCGTATCTCGTCACTATATCCAAGCGTTGTGTTGGCGTATGGATTGTACGTATGAGTCTCAATCTTGACGATACGATCATCAAAGATCGGCTCGCCTCCGATATTCAAGATGTCAATCATATCGTTCAAGTATTTCGTACGACGAATCCCAATGATTTTAAAAACTCGCGATTCAACGCGCTGAGCTTCTTTTTAGCGTAACCAGATATCTGATTATTGTCACCCGATACCGCAGTCACTCGCCTACTAACAAAAATATTGTCCGTCGCAAAAATATTGTCTCTCGCGTGCTCCGTGCTTTCGTTCAACACAAGCATTTCATTTGTCAAACGCTTTATTTTTGCCGCCGCCGTATATGCAATCTTACGGTAATTTCCTCTCCTCGAAAATCGAGCAAATGTCCTTCTTGATCAACAATGCGTATCGTTAAATCAGTAATGCTCCGTGCGACGATCGGTAGATAAATAATCTGTGCTGGCGTTTCCGATATCTTACATCCTGGCGGCACGCTCGGTGAAAATTCATGTATCGTGTGTACGCGCTTGTCATTGCTGTACGCGCCAGTGGTTACGCTGCATTCTATACGAATAATATTTACGTTAATAATATTTATCGGTACATCCGATTCGTGCCACTTCCGAGGCTGTAATATACGATTCGACGAGAATCCCAACAACGATCCAACGTTGCCCGGTTTACTAAAAATTATTCTATAGACACATTTGATTTTACTTTTTAGCGTATTATGATTAGCGCAAAGCATTATTGGATATTCATCGTGTTCTCCGATATTGTCTTCGTCATCAACAATATAGTTGAAATCAACTACGCGCCGATGTCGTAAAATTGCACGTCGGAGATATTCGTTTATAGCGTGTAATTCGTACAATCCTTCGGGAATCGTAATTTCCTTATCGTCATTATCAAAATAAAATTTATTATTCCAAGAATTCACGTTCAATATCGTATGATAAGTTTCAAAGTCCGTTAAACCAAGCTCGTAATCGCCATCGTTTAAATCTATAGCCGGAAAGTAGCTTACAGCAAGAGCGCTACTCTTGCCGGTCAACGTAAGCGTGAGTGACATGCTGGAAAACTGTCAAACGAATACTGAGTCGCGACGGAGAATTGTCAGGCTTTAAATTCATATCGATCATCGACCGTTTGAAGAAATCGAAGACACAATTGTCCACAAATACTTTGATTATAATTATGATAGGCCGTGTGATTGTATTCTATATTTGCAACATTCTGTCCAAAATATCGCACTAATTCCTTGAGCGGTCGAAGATTTCCAAAACTATCGAAATATACTACACGATCTCCCCTCTTTGCATACGCAACCCAATGAGTACCGAAACCATCGACGTCATCCAAATTGACGATACCGCTCTCATTTCGCCGTATACCG
>NW_021852745.1:362900-399017 GCF_003651465.1 Formica exsecta | reverse complement strand
CATACCGAATTTTGTCTTTGCTTTCATAGCCGCCCAAACAGCTGTAGCGGCTGCTTTCTCACCAAGAGTCGAATTTCTCGCGGTAATACGTGTTCGCGCTTTCGTGGCGAGTATATTATCCGCAACGTTTCGTTGACCGAGATCGTTGCTTCCAGAATAAGCTATGTCGTGCTCGCGACACGCGGCATCCAATGGATTGATACCTCGATCGCCACTAGCCAATCGTGTTTCTAAATGAGTTTCCGGTCCGCAAAATTGATAGCCTGGAATATATAATTCGATAGGAAGTGTGGCATGCGATAAGCAAGATACGATAAGAGAGTACTTTGCAATGTGACGACACTCGAGCGTCGACTGTTTCTATCTTTGACAAACGTATGCCAAGATACCCAAGCATCTCATACGGGACAATGCAAATTTACTGATTTTATTTAAACGTGGACGAATCATCATAAAGATTCACCCAAACATTTTTTAGAATAAATTATTGTTAAAATATATTTTTATTCTCTTTTGTTCTTCCCTTTTCCTCTTTCTTATCCCAGTATGCGAGTATTAAAGTTCAGTACGTAACGTTAGATAGCGGCATCAGCCACCTTATCAGACTACAGATGTTACATTTCAGGTGTATAAATATTTGAATGGTGTATAAATAATTGTTTTGTCGTTCAAAGCCGTTCGATAGCCGTTCAATAGTCGTTCAATAGTCCTTCATAGCCGTTCGATAGCCGTCCGAAAGCTGTTCAAAGCCGTTCGATAACCGTTCAATAGTCGTTTAATAGTCGTTCATAGCCGTTCGATAGCCGTTTGATAGCCGTTCAAACCCGTTCGATAGCCGTTCAAAGCTGTTCAATACCCGTTCGATAGTCGTTCAATAGCCGTTCGATAGTGGTTTACATATTATAAGAATATATTATTCATATTTAAAAGACTTGTAGACAATTGTCCGCGGGAACGTGCTAGCTTTTGTTTTCTTATCAAGAGTTGAAATTATATTAAAAAAAAATGTTGATTATTTTTGCGCCTCCTTCTCCCACGTCCATGCATGCCTCATGCTGTCTCTCTTTCTCCCACATGCATGCGACCGTCATCCTTTTCCCACGCCAACTCCGCGGACCCCTCGCCCATCGGTTAGGACGCGATTCCCCGCGTGACGTCATACCCCCGCGCCGGTTTCTTCTCGCCCCTCGCCACCCCTCAGAGGACCATGGCTTAGAACCGGTCTATATACCCTACTAGAGTAAACTGTTTGCGGATGATCTTTATCTTTATCGACTATTTTGTATGTGTACCCCTCGAATAATATTCCGAAATTATAAAGTTTGCAAGTATCGGTAGGTACTGGATCCCAATACGTATCTCCTCCTTCTACATGGTGGAGCCAAATTTACATGCTACATCCAACCTGAGCTGCACTCAATTAGTGTTTATTTTTATGTCTGCTACATAATCTTGTAGTGTAATTTTTACGCTTGCGAGTACTATTACGTCTGTCCATGTTCCATAAGGATCGGAATATGCTCCTCCGATACAGCCTCCCTCGTTGTCCACACTGCCAGCGAGTGTTATTGGACGTGTACTGGTTTGATTTGATTTTAAGCCAGTTATGTAAGTATTTGCCGTTTGATAGGTACCATAATCGTGCATTCTTCTGCATATATCGCGAGGTATTTCTTCTATGTATGAATATTTTCCGTTATATACATCCATGGTGTGAGAGAACATTCCACATTTTTTAATTAATCGATCAATTTCAACTTTATACTACCAGTATCGCAACTATTCGCTTAATGTTGAGGTCCATCTGAAAGTTTACATAATTATTTCTTTGATAATTATTCCTATCGACATCTGCTCCACAGTCTAGATTTTAAAGAGACATCCGCCGACGAACAGTGAAAACTGTGCGTGCCCCGCGAACAACGGGAAGAGATCCTCCGACAGTACCACGATGCTCCCACAGCCGGACACGAAGAGGTCGCGAAAACTATCGCCCGCATCGCCGGAAAATTCTACTGGCCCGGAATGTTCCGCGAAATCACCAGATACGTACAACAGTGCCAGAAATGCCTGGCACATAAACCATTGCAACAGAAACCGGCCGGAAATATGCATGCGACCAACGTCACACGACCCCACGGTCGTGGGTACATGTCACAGTCGACACATTGGCCACGCAATGTAACGGGTGTACTTTTTATGAGCTCGCGGATTCGCTCGGTCGTGATCAGGGCTCGTAGAAAGTATTTAGACACACGATGTAATTAAAATATAAAGCAATGTTACTTTATTAGCCTCTATCGGCGCGGAATAATAATACAGAACTGCCCCGCGGAGCGGGTGCGCGGCGGATAGTAATGCGTTACTGACGGGGCGCGGCTGTTATCAATTACGCGAGTCTGACACTGAGATGCGTGTAGTATACGCAACGCGGATATAAACACGCCAGGTAGGCGGCGCGGGACGCGTGATCGGTTTGTTGTGACGGCGCGTGGTTCACAAAAACGTGTGAATCGGTTTAAATCGCCGAGAGGATTTCTTAGGCGTATACGATTAACGGTACCCGCGTCGTTCGCCCCCGGGTGGGGATAATGACGTATTGTTTTTCGGTAGGTAATTCGGTAATACGTCACCTCTCCTGGGCGAAATGGCGCGGCGTTTCGGCGGGTGTCGCTCGGGCGTTCACGGCAGCGCTCGGTGGTATTCGGCTTTCTGTAGCTCTGCGGCTTTTATTCTAATTTTGACGTTATTTTTATTAAAAATTTCTAGAACTTCGTGAGGCTCAGTATATTGATCTCCGAGTTTACCCGGTTTTGGACCTTTTAATAAAAATACTTGATCCCCCGGTTTAAAAGTTTGTGGGTTGATTTTTCTATCGTAATAATTTTTTTATTTAATTTTGGCTTGAATAACGTTATCGCGTGCATTTCTCTGAATTGCGTGAAGTTGAGTGACAAGATTTATTAAATATTCGTTATAATTTGCTAATTTATCCCCAGGAGATAGAAGTTCGTTCGATGGAACACGTGCTATCTTTCCAAAAACCAGCTCATATGGAGTATGCTTTGTTGCTTCATGTACGCTCGTATTATAATTAAAAATGGCAAGGCTAACCCATTTATCCTATTGTTTTTGTTCATTCGCGTATTGTTTTAAATATTTGCCTAATGCCTGATATGATCTTTCTAATGATCCGTTTGATTGAGGATGGAAGGCTGTTGTGCGAAATCTCGGCCGGGCTAACACCACGCACCACCGCCGAGGACCAACGGCTGAAGGAATTCCTCCACCGTGAACTACCCGCCTTCGAGGCCGTACACGGCCCGACCGACCGTATCGCACACCAGATCCGCCTAACAACCGACTAGCCAATCAAGCAACGATACCGGCCACGTAATCCGGCCATGCAGGTCGTAATCGACCGGGAGGTCCGCAAGATGGAAGAGGCGGGCGTGATAGAGCCGTCACAGAGCGCCTGGAGCTCCCCGGTGGTGCTCGTGAAGAAGAAAAACGGCACCCACCGGTTCTGCATCAACTTCCGGAAGGTGAACGACGTAACGCAGAAGGACGCCTACCCTCTACCACATAATACGGCCACCTTAGACAAACTCCGGGGCGCAAAATATCTAACGACTCTGGACCTGAAAAACAGCTACTGGCAAGTCCCACTAGCGCCAGAGAGCCGCCCGATCACGGCGTTCACCATGCCAGGAAGGGGACTCATGCAGTTCCGGACAATGCCGTTCGGACTGCATTCGGCGCCCGCCACGTTCCAACCCCTCCTGGACTCTATCCTGGGGCCAGAGCTCGAGTCCAACGTCCTTGTCTACCTGGATGACATCGTCGTGGCCAGCCCAACCTTCGAGGAGCACCTGGCCGAGGTCTTCCGGCGCCTGCGAGCCGCCAAACTACGGCTCAGCGCCGACAAGTGCCACTTTTGCCGGGACAGCCTCCGGTACCTGGGCCACATCATTGACCGCCGCGGAATCCGCACCGACCCCGCAAAGGTTAGCGCCGTCGCCAATTGGCCAACGCCCACCAATCTCAGGCAAGTTCGCCAGTTCCTGGGCTTGGCACCGTGGTACCAACGCTTTATCGCGGACTTCTCCGTCGTAGCCGCAACCCTGACGCACCTGACCCGCAAAAACGCCCGCTGGGCCGGGACCGCCGTCGAGAACGAGGCCTTCCAACGCCTCAAGGACGCCCTAATCTCCGCTCCGGTATTCGCGTGTCCCGATTTCGAACGGCCTTTCACCCTGCAGACCGACGCCAGTACGCACGGGCTAGGCGCCGTCCTGACGCAACAGTTAACCGAAGGGGAACGGGTCATTGCATACGCCAGCCGAACGTTGAATCACGCCGAGCGGAACTACAGCGCCACCGAGCTGGAATGCCTCGCCGTAGTCTGGGGGATACGTCGGATGCGGGATTACTTGGAGGGATACCAATTTACCGTGCTTACCAACCACCAATCCCTTCGGTGGCTCCAACGCCTGGAAGCCCCGTCAGGCCGACTTGCTCGCTGGCTGTTTGAGCTCCAGCAGCACAACTTCGAGATCAAATACCGTCGAGGCGCCCAGAACCAGGTAGCGGATGCTTTCTCGCGCCAGCCCGAGGTCGCCGCGGCACGACAAACGCCGCCCTGCCTATGGTATCACCGGATCAAACGAGACGTCCAAACCCGACCAGCCAACCAGCCTGACTACCAGATACCTGACGGGCTCCTGTACCGACACATCCTCCACGACTTGGGCTTCCGGGAGATGCCCGCGGAGGAACAGTGGAAGCAATGCGTACCGACACCTGAACGCGCCGCCTTACTTCAACGTTGGCACGACGATCCGCATCCGGACACTTAGGGACCGCCAAGACCATGGCGCGCATCGCCCAGCAGTACTACTGGCCAGAGATGCTCCGGGAGATCGCTCGATACGTCCGCGCCTGCCCAACCTGTCTGGCACACAAGGTGTCGCAACAGCGACCCGCCGGGATGCTTCACACCACACCAGTAGGTGCACCATGGCAGCAGGTCTCCATCGACCTGGTCGGGCCGCTACCCCGCTCCAACCGCGGACACACATGGCTGCTCACGATGCAGGACCGATTCACGAAGTGGCTCGAGGTCACGCCACTGCGAAAGGCCACCGCAAACAACATCACCAGGGCATTCGTAGACCAGATCATATACCGCCATGGCTGCCCGCAATGGGTCATCTCGGACAACGGAACCCAACTAAAGGCCAAACAATTGGAGAAGATGCTGACCACCTTTGGCATACAACACCGCACCTCACCGCCGTACACCCCGCAGTGCAATCCGGTGGAACGGGCCAACCGGACCATGAAAACGATGATCGCCCAATACGTGGGCAGAAGTCAAAAGACGTGGGACGAGCACATCACCGCTCTCCAGTGCGCTTTCAACATCGCCTGGAGCGAGGCCAAGGGTCACACCCCTGCCTACCACAACCACGGCAGGGAGCTCGCCCGACCGCATCCGGAAGACCGACGGCAACAAGGGAATGCGCCGGCACCAGAAACCACGCACCGACATTTGCGAGAGGCCTACGAGCTCGTAAGAGTAAGCCTGGCCCGTGCCTTCCAACATCAGGAGCGACACTATAACCTACGGCGGCGGGCGTGGAAGCCGAAGGTCGGGGAGTGGGTATGGAAAAAGAACTACGTCCTGTCCGACAAGGCTAAGGCATTCAACGCCAAACTAGCCCCATAGTTCGTGGGGCCCCTGGAGGTACGACAAATCATTTCGCCGGTCATCGTTGACCTGCGAGACAGCCGCGGACGCTGGCACCGGCACGTCCACATCCAGGACCTGAAGGCGCACCCGGGCTTGCCCCACAACGACGACGACCCGCCAAACAACGACCGGCCCCTGGCGACCTGCGCCAGCCTAACACCGGCCCTTATCGGCAACTCGCGTCGGTACGAACACCACACGGTAAAGTCGCGATTACCAATCGCGAACGTCGGTACGCGCGAAACACAGACACAACTCCCGGTAAAGTCGCGATTACCGACCGCGAACGTCGGTACGCGCGAAGCACACGAACAACGCCCGGTAACCGCGCGATTACCGATCGTGAGCACCCGAGCACCCGAAAACTCGCGGACCACAACCGAGGGCGCAACCAGCCCAACAACGCGCCGCGACCCGCAAAAACAACGCGCCGTGCATTCCGGACATTCCCAACGAGCGTATAAAAGATCGCACGCCGGACAGCCCGGCAAGTTAGTCAGTCCGCGATGCCGACCGAACCAGAACGCCGACAACTGGAAGAGTTATACGGGAGCTGGTCCGACGATGAGGACGACCTCCCCATCGGCCCAGGACCCACGCCCGTCACGCCGCCAAGGGGCGAACCACCACGGGCGTCCGATCCGCACCGACGACCACCGCGGGTAGGAACCGCGATACAGCGGTCCGACGCCGATAACAGGAGGAAGGCCCTCCTCCTGTTATCGCCGCCACCACCACCGGACCGACGCCGGCGCCAAAAGCGGAGGCCACCACCAAAGCCCCGAATCGCCCGGCCCGTCCCGACCAAATGCGCCGCAACGGCATACAACACCGCCAGGCCACCTGCGCCGAAACACGTCGACCAGCGACGGCAGCCTGAGCCCACAGCCAGGCTAACTGCCGCGCCAGCCGCACTGAGGTGTCCCGCCGTCGACCAACGACCACGATCGATCAACGCAACAAGAGCACTACCACCAACCACAAGCCCACCGACAGCCGGGCCACTCCACGCGGTGGGGCCACGCCCCCCGGAGCCTATCACGGTAAAGGTCGCCGCGGGAACGGTCCTCCGCGTGCCACACCGCGCGGTGCACACAGCCAGGCGGTACCGGCACTGGACTCCGGAAGGACAGTGGACCCTCCACTTCAACACGGATGGGTCTCCGGAGCAGCCGCCTCCGCCGCGCCACCACCCGATCCGGCGCCCACACCGCCTAGGAGGGGGGGGCGGGTGATGTAACGGCAGGGCCGTTACTACGACCAGTATATATAGATATATATACCAAAAATATATAGATAGGTACGCAAGGCTTGCTTATTCACCCAGCCCTACCTGTCCTGCCACCGCCATCTTGCTTAACGCATGCGCGTTCTTACTCAGCATGCGCTCTCGCTCACCGGCACGCTCTATCTCTCTCGCGGGGCCCCCCACATGTTACCGACTCCCACCGCCGGACCGACAGCGCACAGTGGGGGACGCCAGCCGGGTATATAAGCCCGACCGGCCAAGACATCGGGACCAGATCCTGTCCCGACATCCAGCTCCAGACACCGACCTGCTTAATACCCACTACCTCTCGGGGACAAGGTTTCTCTTGTCTCTGCCGGGTTTCGCCGGGTCTCTCTACCTTCAGGCTGAGGTTTTGCTCAGCCCCGTCGGGTTTCGCCGACTCCTGTCACCACTCCTCGGGCCAAAGTTTCGCTTGGCCCTGTCGGATTTCGCCGGCTCCTAACATCTACCCGGGCTGAGGTTTCGCTCAGCCCTGCCGGGTTTCGCCGGTTTCTGTTGCCAAGGCAGGCCCGACGTGACACTCGGTCTTGCCCGCAAGACCTCACCACCTAACCTGACGCTAGTATATAAACTGCATGTAAATACCGCGTTGTAAATAGTAGTCGCATGATAAGTTCGCTAGCAATAACGCCTGGTAGTATTAAGTCCGTTAGTCATAACCGCATTCTAGTCTTAAGGCCTGTTAGTAATAAGACCTGCCTAGGGATAAGCCCGCTAGTTATACCCGCTCGTTAGTGATAAGTCCGCTAGTTATAACCGCACGCTAGTAATAAGACCTGCCTAGTACTTAGTTCGCTAGTTATAAGGCCTGTTAGTGATAAGTCCGCCGCATGTAAATAAAACCGGGAACCATCGCCCGCCGCACCTGTCTGGCTCTTCTCGCCGTGTTGCGCTTCTCGCTTCGCGCCTGCGCGTTACGCTTCGCAGATCCTGCTACCAGCGACCGCCTTTACCGCACGCTATCGCCAGACCCTGCACGCGGTATCTATCTTTCTCTAACTAAATAAACTATCTCTTTCTACCTATACTGTGTCTCGTAAGCTTGAGTCTCCCCTCCTCTCGAACCCGGACACCGACGAGCTGATCCGAGCGTCGAGCGAGGTGACCGCGTTACAAAATTTATAACGCAGAAAACTATAACAGATATAAATAAACTAAAGATAGAGGCTAATAACTTTGTTGAAAAGATGTTTGATTCGGTAATGGTATTCCCATGCAAAATTTAGTTAATTGATCTTGTAATGTTAAAATATATTCGTTTCCTCTTTCGGTTTTAGGCAAAGGGCCTACGATATCCATGGCTACTTTATCGAAAGAAGATCCTGGTGTGTCTATAATTATCATAGGTTATTTTGTTTTAACTCGTACAAGTTTTTTCAATTGACATTGTAAACATTGCTGTATGCATCGTTGAACATCTGCTTTCAAGTTTTCCCAGTAATAATTATGTTTTATTCTGTTATAAGTTTTTGTGATTCCCCGGTGTCCTCCTGTTGGTAAGCAATGCATTTCACTGATTATAACGGAACGTAAATCTTTCGGTGGATATTTAATTAGTCCGTGGCAAATAATAACTTTAGTAGGAGCGTCGGTGGATATTGATTGTATATGTGATTTGACATCATTCCATGGAATATTATAAATAAACTCGGTTTTTGCAATATTAAATGTTTCTAATCTTAAATCTTCGGTTATTTTCCGTAAGTCTGTTAAGATTTTAACAATTTGTTTAAGAGTAGCCGTAGGGCCCTCTCACGACGAAATATACTATGTTATCTTTTCGTAAAAATAATAATTCTCGAGAGTCTATAACGTTACCATGAATTACTCTATTTTCAATAAATGCAAGATTCGTTTTCTTTTTTAAATTTAAATTTTTTTTAATAATATCTTGTTCGTTTTCCTCTTCGTCTTCCTTTTCAATGTCAGAATTTTTATCCGGCGGATCATTTCTTTCTTTGATTTCTTCGATCTCGCTCACGAGTCGCTATGCGATTCGTCGGCTATTTTATTTTGCTCAATAATTTGTCCTGCAGTTCGACTTCTTGTTTAAATTTTATTTTTGTTCGGGAGTCGACCTCGACGAGATCGCCCGAAACTGAGAGAGAGACGCTCAAAGATGAGCGAGAAGCGGTGTGTAACGCGAATCCGTAGATCCGCTGGAGGATAAGGAGATGGACAGACAATATTTGTCGCGAGAGCGGAAATCTTGCACGCGAACGCCGGATGGAATTTGGCACAAGGCAGAGGACATTCGCGATGCGGTTAACTAGCGTCGACTCTCGGACTCCACACAATTATCGTTCACAATGTCTTAGCACTAACTGATTGAAGAATACAGTTTGAGATATGACCGAATTGACCGCCGCGAGGATATGAATGCGATCGTATGGCGAGACAATTCGAACCGAATTTGAGACAAGTAAGCCTACTGCGTACGCGACACGAGCGAGAATTTGCGAAATGCGAATGCGAAAAGTCGATGAATTTCGACTTGCTCGAATCGTTGTCGTAGGCAGACTAAATCGACCGACCGCGGAAGCTCGGATAATTGATAAATAATCTGGTTCGTTTAATTCTGTTTGTGTAAATGGAAGAGTATCGTTATTGTTATTTAATAAATCGCATTCAGGTATTATTTCTTCGTTTTCTTCGATATTGGAAAGATATAAATGGAAATCGTCATCTTCTTCTTCTTCTTCTTCGCTATCGGATTTTTCTAATAGTTCGGCAATTAATCGTGCATCATTAGGGTTATCTGGGTTTAGAAGTTTCTTGTTTTTTATAATTTTATAATCTATTTCTTCGATATTTACAGGATTTCTTGATAATGCGTCTGCGTTTACGTTTGTTTTTCCCGCTTTGTATACAACCTCATAATCATATTCTGCTAATTTTAATCTCCAACGAAGTATTCGCATATTTGCGTCTTGTGCGTTTTTAAACCACATCAATGGTTTATGATCTGTAACTAAAGTGAATTTTCTTCCGTATAAGTATGGTCGAAAATGTTTAACGCAATATACAATAGCTAGTGCTTCCTTTTCATATGTATCGTATTTTAATTCATTATCTGTTAAGGTTCGTGAAGCGTATGCTATCGGTAGGTCTTTATTTATCTCTCCTTGTGATAATATTCCTCCAACGGCTATTCCAGATGCATCGGTCGTTAAAATGAATGATTTGGAAAAATCTGGGTATTGCAGTACTGGCTCTTCGCACAGTTTTTGTTTTAAAATTTCAAAAGATTCTTCCTGCACAGATGTCCACTCGAAGCGGGTGTCGTTTTTTAATAAATTTGTTAATGGTATGGCGAATTTTGAAAAATTCGGTATAAAGCGTCTGTAATATCCTGCAAGTCCTAAAAATTGTTTAATATTCTTAGGTGTTTTAGGTCTTGGAAATCGTTGTACCGCTTCTAATTTTTTCGGATCTGGTTTTACTCCGTCTTTACTGATTACATGTCCCAGATAAGTTACTTCTGTTTTCAAAAATTCGCATTTGTCTGGCTGTAATTTTAAATTAGCTTCTCGAAGACGTTCCATTAAAGCGTTGTATTTTCTTTCGTGTTCTTCTAAAGACGTTGCATAGATAACAATATCGTCCATATAAACGAATAATTCTTTGCCTTGTAACCCAGTTAATACTAAGTCCATTAGGCGCTGGAAAGTAGCCGGAGCATTTTTTAGACCGAACGGCATTCGGTCGAATTCGTATTCTTGATAATGCGTCTGCGTTTACGTTTGTTTTTCCCGCTTTGTATACAACTTCATAATCATATTCTGCTAATTTTAATCTCTAACGAAGTATTCGCATATTTGCGTCTTGTGCGTTTTTAAACCACATCAATGGTTTATGATCTGTAACTAAAGTGAATTTTCTTCCGTATAAGTATGGTCGAAAATGTTTAACGCAATATACAATAGCTAGTGCTTCTTTTTCGTATGTATCGTATTTTAATTCATTATCTGTTAAGGTTCGTGAGGCGTATGCTATCGGTAGGTCTTTGTTTATCTCTCCTTGTGATAATATTCCTCCGACGGCTATTCCAGATGCATCGGTCGTTAAAATGAATGATTTGGAAAAATCTGGGTATTGCAGTACTGGCTCTTCGCACAGTTTTTGTTTTAAAATCTCAAAAGATTCTTTTTACACAGATGTCTACTCGAAGCGGGTGTCGTTTTTTAATAAATTTGTTAATGGTTTGGCAAATTTTGAAAAATTCGGTATAAAGCGTCTATAATATCCTGCAAGTCCTAAAAATTGTTTAATATTATTAGGCGTTTTAGGTCTTGGAAATCGTTGTACCGCTTCTAATTTTTTCGGATCTGGTTTTACTCCGTCTTTACTGATTACATGTCCCAGATAAGTTACCTCTCTATTTAAAAACTCACATTTGTCTGGTTGTAGTTTTAAGTTAAATTAAATTAAAGCGTTGTATTTTCTTTCGTGTTCTTCTAAAGACGTTGCATAGATAACAATATCGTCCATATAAACGAATAATTCTTTGCCTTGTAACCCAGTTAACACTAAGTCCATTAGGCGCTGGAAAGTAGCCGGAGCATTTTTTAGACCGAACGGCATTTGGTCAAATTCGTAATGTCTGTTATAGCCCGAAAAGGCTATATACGAATTACTAGATACATATTATTTTAGAGATATATTATTTTATACGATAAGGCTATTTTTAGTATTTCGTAGATTCGAATTTTTAATTTTTAAATTATATTTTTGAGCCTCTTCAAGGAGGTCTTTTATTGTAACATGAGAGGTTTTTAATTCATTATCATTTTCTCCTTTAAATAATCCAACCTTAGGAAATTTGATATCTAGGGAGGATAAAGGACTTCTCCCCTTTTTGGGATAAGGTTTTGCCGAAATACGTAGTGAGGTTTTATAATTTTCCTCCTCGCAATCGACGGAGCTAGGATTTTCTGACAAGGTTTGGAAATTTCCCTCCGAAATCCTAGAATTATTCCCTTCTTGAGAGGATTGGTAATTTCTCTCTTCGAGGGTTTTTAAATTAATTAAATTTTTAGGAGAGGTTTGGTAATTTCCCCCTCCAGGAATGGTTGGATTTATTAGATTTTCAGGAGAGGTTTGGTAATTTCCCTCTCCAAGGATTTTTGAATCATTTAATTCTTTATTTTTCCTCTCAGTTTTATTTTTTTATCTTGTCTTTATTTTTAATTTTATTCTTATTTCCTTCTTTATTTAAGGTTTTTTCTTCGTCTTCATAATTAATTTCTTCGATAATAATATTTTGTTCATCCACATTTTCACCATCATTTTCAATATTCATATTATTTTCATAATCGTCGAATTCGTAAGTAGTTTCTTTTTTCTATTCTTATATAAAATAATGATTCAGATCGCGGAGCTACTATAATGGCTTCAGGTGATAAGAAAGATATGTTGATTCCGGAGACATCCAAGTGCCCTTGTGCGTAATCTATTTTCGATGAAGTTTGTTTAAAGAAATCGTTTCCTAATATGTCGGATTGTGAAATTGGAAAATCGTTAGATACAATATGAAATATAACCGGTATTTCAAAAAGAGTTAATGTAATTTCACCTAAGGTGTACACAGGATAATTATTTATACCGTTCAACTTGAGGATATTAGTGTAATTAATATTTATTTCTACGGGAACGAGATTTTCTTTAATTATATTAGGTCCAGATCCCGTGTCTAGCATAAAAGTTATACTAGTAGTTAAATTATCGATGTTGATCTGAACGGTAGGCAGGCGACTATGTTTGTTGAGGTTCACAGTCACGGGCCTTATGGTAGTTCTGTCCTTGTCTACATGGCTACCTGAGTTTTGAGCGGGTACGGCTCTCGTTCGGACCCCTGCTGTGCACCCGACGTCGAGGGGCCATTGTAGTTTCCATGATTATTTTCCTTTTTTCGAAAGTTACTGGCATGGCGTAATTGACAATTTTCGAGAAGATGACCTTGCTCCTTACAATAGCGGCAGAATAAAGAATTCCTGGATCCTGTTTGATGGTTTAGTTTTGATCGACAATCTTTAGCAATGTGTCCGAAGTTGTTGCAAATTTGACAGATTATGCGAGTTTTATTTCCCGCATAACGTTGTTCGTTCTGTTTCTTCCAGCAATTATTTGCAGAATGGCCGGGTCTTTCGCACCATTGACAAATTACCGAGATTTTATTGTTATTAGTTGTATTACTCTGTCGGCAAGATTTTGCATCATGACCGGATTTTAAGCATAATTGGCAAGTTATTAATTTCCCTTGAACTACGTTTACTGGTCGGCGTTGCTGTGGATCGCGAAAGCGGCATTTCTCTGCTCCATGCCCACGTTTTTTACAAATTTGACATACTAATATCGCGGTTCCTAAATCAATTTGGTTGTTAACTTGTTGAGATGTTTGTAAATATTTCTTGCAGTTACTGCCTACGTGCCCTTCCTTATAACAGATTTGACAGAATTCTCTTAGGCTGTTAGTTTTTTGTCTACCTGCTGTTCCCTGTCGTAAATCTGTCATTGCTCGGAGCTCTCTCTCTCTATCCTTATAGCGTCGGCTGCAGTTACTTGTACATCTAGTAAGTTTCTTGAAACTCGTTGCTCGATTTCTGGTTTTAGCCCTCTAATCAAACATTTGCACATGTCTTTTTCTAATGATGCTTTAATACTTTGGTCAGATAACACGTTTCCAGAACTTCTATATGCTTCTAAAATTTGTTTTCCGAGAATTTTTACTCTATTTCCATAATTAATTACATCTTCGTCACTCTTTTGATATATGCAACCTAATTCCCCTTGTAATTGATAAACATTTTTCGCTGGTCCATAAATTTGTTTTAAGTATTTAGTTGAATGAGAAACGTTATCAAAATCTTGGTCTTGTATAGTTCGGCGAGCCTCCCCTATTATCCTGGTTCTTATTATTTTGGTAAACTGTGATTCAGCCTCACTAGGCAACATAGATTTTGCTTCTTCACATCCCTCGATAAAATAATTTAATAGAATATTTTGACCGTCCAAATAAGGGATGGCTTCGTCCGCGTATTTCAAAGTAGCGAAAGGATTATTTTGAGTCATGTTGCCGCCGGTACCGCTCGGGTCTTTCTTTTTTTCGTATTTATTAAATTCAGGTATAATAGTCTTATCGCAGGAATCGGCAAAATGAGACTCGGCCGCTGTTTCGCTAAACTTTTTTTCGAAATCTTTTTTAATTACCGTTTCGTCTAATGAAAATTAATGTTTTTAGTGGTTTTATTAGGAGTGGAAGTGTGATGTGTTTCTAATTTGTTAGATTTTGTTCAATTGTATGTTTCCTAAACAAGCTGAAATTTTCGTTCTACTTCGTCTTTATCAGCTGTACCTCTTGTCCCTTTACTCATTCCAGTTTAAAAGATCGCACGTTACAATCCCGGACGAGCCCCTAAATTTAAAGAGCAGTATCTTACGTCCAATAAATTTATTCATTTTTAAAGTAGATGGTGGGTATACATGATTATAAAAATTTAAAATATAATATAATATACATTCTTCTCTGAGTATATGTGAGTGTGTGTGTATGTGTGTGTGTTAATTCGCGGGTGTTACACTAATACGGAGGACATCAGTCAAAAATGCAAGGGAATGATTTTACTGTTAAATTTAGATTCTGACTGGGTGATACAATGTGATGATTTAATCAAATAAATAAAAAACAAACAAAACATGTGTGCGTGTGTGAGTGAGAAAGGAAATATGGCGTCATAAGGAAGGAGAATGAAGGGAGATATTTCAGTTTACTTTAATCCTGGTAGGATGAAGCGGATTCTAAGTGGGATAGTTCATTGCAGAACTCCTCTATAGCTTTTACGAAATCTGCTTCTGAAAACTGCGGGGAAGATGGGGGTGAATTGTTCAAGAGGATAGTGGATAGGGAGGAGCAGGAACGTGGGGAAAGCGGAGGTTCGGTCGCTGGAGTGATATGGTCGGGGAAGTAGATGGGGGAGTAACTGGGGGAGGCGTACCTTGACGAGGAAGGAAGAGTAGGTTCGGTGGATACTCGTAGTGGTTTTTTAATGCGTGTGTCTCGTGGTGATCGTCGATTGGTGATCAGTTCAGAGTCCCTTGAGCTCTAGGTTCCCCTTACGCCCGTGATCTGATTAGAAAAAGTCTTACTTTCTGTCATTACTGAATATGACGTCACAGAAGTTTTGTCATTATTGATTTAGTTGTTTTCGTCAGATATTTCGTGAGAATTTTATTATCTTTTCGGTATCAGTTTATTATTCCGCTGGAAAATTCTACTGCGAGGGCAGCTACTGGTTTTTATTTATTTTTAGGAGACCGGCGCGGTTTCGTCACCGGTCTCTCGCGTCTTTCTCGCGGTTACTCATAGATATAGATATTGACAAGTGACTAAATGTTTAAGGAATGTGTGACGCAAGATGCTCTATTTACCAAACGACTCATTTCTATCACCGATCGATTATCATTGCCGCAACTTCGCGGAAGGGAGGAATCGTGGCTCCGCCAGGACGTAACAATATAATTTAAATATACTGGTTAATACTAACATATTTTGTACGAAATGAAACAAACAAAATAAAACAATGCAAAATAAAATTGAAATAAATTAAATAAAAAGAAACAATTTTAGAAAACATTTTTGGTTAACTTCTAAATTCCTGACTTATTTTCTTTTTCTATCAGCCTCTCTAATAAATTTTCCAATCTTTTAAAGGCGAGCAGTTTTTCTTCATGCTGTTTTGCTCGACTTTCTCTTCGTTTAGCTCGTTCTTCCTTGCTATATGATATGTAATCACTTATTACAGTATTTAGTTTTGTCTTTTTAGTAACTGAAATTATAAATATACAGTATATATTTATGCACATACACAATTATTTTACATCTACCATAAGACATATTATATTACCTTCTTCTTGAATATTTTCTTTTGCTGGTAAATTGTTTTCATTTTGTTCTTCATCTAAGTGCAATCCTGTTATAGCTAAAGGTTGCACCCAGGGTTTCTCACCAAATAACTCTTGCATTATCTGTGTGTGATATAAAAATTAAAATATTAAACTTATATTAAAATTATATTATTGTATAAAGCACAGGCATATAATTTAACAAATAAATAAATTTGAATAATTTAACCTGTAAAAATTCCCAATCTTTCCTATTATTACCACTTTTTTTGTTGTGATCCATAATACTTTTGTATGTACGTTTCAAAAATTGAAATTTTGTTGAACATTTAAAACCATTTATGTTATGTCCTTTCTCTTGCATGAGGCTTGCAATATTATCCCAATGTTTTTTTATTGTACCTTTTGCACCAATAAATTTTGTCTGGTGTTGTCGATACAGTTCCAATAGTAATACACTTTCCTGTTTTGTCCATGCATGCGCACCTGCAATGTGATTAAACAGGAATTAGACAATTCTTTGATTAATATATATGCGAGTATTTATGTACTATGTAAATTTCCATGCATTACCTTTTTGACATTCTGCAGTTGTGTTAAGACTGACAGCTAATTCTTGTTGACTGCTGTTACTTGTACTTGCTAAAATTAATAATATTGTCGCATAAAATTTGATACTGCTTTTTTATATTTACTTATTTATATTTACAACAATTTAAATCATTCATACCTTGTGGCGAAGTATAACCTATTTCTTGGGTTGAATGTTTAGCATGCTGCAACAAATGCGTAGCAAAAGTTAAATCTAAAAATAAAACACAAGTATTTTTTAGGATATTTTAATAAGAAAAAACATATAATGACACCATCTTATGTTCCCCTCAAAACCATACAATTTTTGTTCAAAACGTTTTTCTCTAAAATGCTTAGTTTTTGAAAGAAAAGGGGTGTACGGGTGGTCTAGGACACCCTGTATAGTATTGAAAAAAACTTATTATCAGCTATTTTATCTATTGATTACATAAAAGAATTTATCCATTTTATATCATATTATAATAATAATATTTATTTACAAAAATATTATTCACTTTCTTACCGTTTCGTGTTCTAGTTGCATCATTACTACTTATTATTATTATTTTGAATTCTTTATTTGTTTCACTGCCTATTAAATAAATCTCCTCCATATCTTCCACGGGCGCCGCCATATTTCTACTGCGAATGCCTTACCTCGTCAGCCGCAGTAACGAAAGCAGGAAGTGACGACAAAATGTATGACGTCACACATTTTCACAAGTTCATCGAAAGCTTACTGCAGCGTATTTTGTAATGGTACCCGCAGCGCTGTCAGTACTGGCAGTGAATATCGGAATGCACCCTGTATAAGTCGGCCCGGCACAGCACACGATACCAGTCCCGGTCCCAATCTTCGGGACGCTAGAAGCCTCAGAGCGCTCTCTGAGTCTCTCCAACAAATCGAATCCTGATACCGCTCCTTTCTATTTGATCTAGGGGACGAGTGCTCTCGTCCTCGGCCGAATGCTCTCGGCGTCCAGTCCTGTCGGTGCAAGGGAGTGCTCTCCCTTGCGTCAACCACCTCCGGTCCGGGGGACGAGTGCTCTCGTACCTTGTCGAGTGCTCTCGACGGCCGGTCCTGCTTGCAACGAGGAGCGCTCTCCTCGTTGCTTCCGCTCCCGGAACCTGCGATAGACCGCGATCGCGAGCCACCAGATCGCGTTGTCAACCGATCGTTTGTTCGCCTAGCATATAATACCGCGTCCTATTGACGGTTGATCACCAGTCGAGTCTTGTCCGCCTAGTATATCATACCGAGTCTTGTTCACGGTTAATTGTCAGTCGAGACTTGTCCGTCTAATATATCATACCGAGTCTTGTTCACGGTTCATTGTCAGTCGAGTCTTATCCACCTAGTATATAAGACTGCATCTTGTTCACGGTTAATTGTCAGTCGAGTCTTGTCCGCCTAGTATATAACACCGCGTCTTGCTCACGGTTAATTGTCAGTCGAGTCTTGTCCGCCTAGTCAGTAAGTCGTGTATCGTTCGACTAGCCTTTAAGAGCGTGTCCTGCTACGGCCGCACCATATCACTACGCGCTAATCCTTGTCAGAATAAACCGCAAAGAGCACTGGCACCCAGTCCTTCTCAGGATAAGATGCACAGGCAGTGCTAGAAAGTTGGAACCACCAAGCGATCACGCGACACCCCGTAGTATCTAAGTCTTGTACGCATATATCTCAATATAATAAACGTTATTTTGTTATTAACTCGACGTGTGATTTGCGAGCCAGAGTCTCCCCTTCTCCCGAACCCTGACACCGACGAGCCGATCCGTGGCGTCGGGAAAGGCGTACCGTTACATGTTTAATATCTACTTTTCGATTGCGCTGAAGATGGCCCCCAAAAAGGGATCGAACTGTATGCTATATTTACATTGATGATTTTGTTGTTACAATAATTTTATATTTATAATAGAAAATATATGCGCGCCTTGACTAGTGCGCTCTTATCAAGAGCAATGATGCCAGAATAGAGACGCGAGCAACACGACTCCGTACTGGTGGGGATACACACACAAGCGTAAACCGTGTACGTGTAATGCGCAGAGCGCTCTGCGCATTACACGTACACGGTTTACGCTTGTGTGTGTATCCCCACCAGTACGGAGTCGTGTTGCTCGCGTCTCAATTCTGGCATCAGTGATCAAAAGACGCGGTAGCGTCTCGCTAAGTATATCTTTCGTCGTTTTTTTGTTTACTGTAAACAGACGCTACCGTGTATCACTTACCGGAGTGAGAACGTTTTTTGAAAATTTTAGAAAATGAATTCGAAATATCTCGTACGTCGAACCATCTTTTCGAGAGATGAACATATCAATCGAGAACATGGATTTTTTCGAATATAATAATATCAAAATGACATTGGTAGATGCATTTGATGTACAGATTTCGATATTTCGTATGAATTTTTCGGTCCAAAATGTGTCACTTTTTGGGACGCCATATTTGTCCAGGTTCATTGATAAGCCGCTAGATTTCTAAGACGCTATATTGTTCCAGGTTCACTGATAAGCCGCTGAATGTCTCGTTGTTCGCAAGATATTTCATATAAATTTTTCGGCCCAAAATGTGTCACTTTTCGAGACGCCATGTTTGTCTAGGTTCACTAAGACGCCGCTAGGCGTTGCTTTGGCAGTCTTGGCACTATCGCGCGATTATCAGACTTGATATATTTGCATTTTCATTCACATTTTATTTGTGATCAAGTTAAGATTAAAAATTTATAAAATGAATTGCACTTATATAGAAATTCATGGCAACACTAAAGTTATTTTGAATGTCACAATAAATAAAATAAATTAACAAATATATAAGTAATATAATAATAATATGTAACGATACCGTTATTAACGGCCTAGCGGGCCGATCCACCGCGCGCTTTTCGAGGCTCGGCGCTTATGGCGTCCCTAAGCTCCCACACCCGTGTCGCGGCCCCACCGTAGGGACCACCCCGCCACACGTTAAATCGTGCGAGTGGGAGGCCGGCCGCCGGTATATAAGGCGCTCCGGCGAGCATAGCATTACCAGTTCCCGATCCCGAGTCCTACCTAGTACAACTCCTGATCCGAAACCTATACCGCGTTACACCAGGCTACGGGCTACCCGTAGTTACGCCGGGTTACCCGGTTGCTGGGACGGCGCACCCTGATACCTAGCGTTACACCAGGTCACGGGCTACCCGTGGTTATGCCGGGCTTCCCGGTTTCTGGGACGGCGCACTCTTCATAAGACCGTACCGCGCACCGTTCAATCTGGACGGCCGTTTGTATATACCGCGACCGTTTCCACCGTAAGACCACTTTGGTCTCCGTGTATCTTTCCGTATAAATACCGCGACCTGTTAAACTGTAATACCGCTTTGTACATATACCGCGACATGTTATATTCTAAGACCGTTGTACATATACCGTAACCAGTAAGACCGCTCCGGTCTCCGCGTCCTGATCCTATACCGCGTTACACCAGGCTACGGGCTACCCGTAGTTACGCCGGGTTACCCGGTTGCTGGGACGGCGCACCCTGATACCTCGCGTTACACCGGGCTACGGGCTTCCCGTAGTTAGGCCGGGCTTCCCGGTTGCTGGGACAGCGCATCCTGCTAGCTTGTAAGTCCGTACCGCGTTCTCCGCAACCTGTTATATCGTAAGACCGTTTGTATATACCGCGACCTGTTTGTACCGTAAAACCGCTTTGGTCTCCGCGTCCTAAGGGACTCTAGCACCGCCTTGTATATACCGCGACCTGTTCTACCGTCAGACCACTTTGGTCCCCGCATGTTGTTAAGATTTAAGACCGTTTTGTATCTATACCGCGACCCGCTAGATCGTAAGACCGCGTTGTATATACCGCATCTAGACCGGCCATCGGGCCAAATCTTGTGATTGCAGAGTTAATTAAACGTATTAGAATAGCCACCAGTGTCGCGCCGACTCCACCTTCACACACGGCCTTCAGACTACTAAGGAGCGTCAGTCCTTTTAAGGATAGAACGCCGAGAACGCCGACGCCCCGTCCTTTTAAGGATAAGGCATTCAGGCAGTTGGAATTACATTGAAGGCCACGCGACACCCCATAGTGTTTAAGATCTGTACGAAAATGAAATTAATATATTAAATAATAATTTTTCGTTGATCTTCCGTAATTATCAAAATACGTGATAGTTAGGCACCCACACACTCACATTCACACTACACACACACACGCACGCACGCAAAAACTTAGCGCTGTTATGTAAAGTTATTTTAGTTTGTATTATATTTTATTCATAATGTTAATTTTAATTGGAATAACAGCGCTAAGTTTCTTTTGCACATGAAATTTTTTTACTTTTATTTGTTTAACGTCAATTTTTTTTCGCATAAAATTTTTTGAATTTAATTATTTTAAACTTTAAATTCTTTTGCATTAAATTTTTTTATATTTATTTTCTAACCCTAATTTTTGAATTTTTGTTTTTTTAACTTTAAATTATTTAATTTACGAAATTTAATTTTTTGTGTTTTGTATTTTCTTTTCTTAAATATATGTTTGAGTATATTTGGATTAAATAAATATGAATAATTATTTAGATATAAATAATTTATTATTTGTATATATGTATAAAAATATTTTAAAAGTATATAATAATTATACATTTGTACGATCAATTTTATGTTTTACACTCTCTTTTATGCCATATATATATACATATATTTTATTGCATTTTATTTGCTTCCGCAAATAGAATAGAATGCAGTATTAAATAGATAAAAGAATGCAAAATTTCACAATATTAATATTTTCTGCATCTTACATTAAATAAATCTATTCTAGTTATAAAAAATAATTTAACTGGATATTATGCATTATATTTTTCTAAATTTACTTAGCGTGATTGTTTGATTTCACTTCTTTTTGATGCTAATATTTTAAGTTTTCCCGTGTTATTAATACAGATAAAATGTAATTTATAAATATAATTATTGAAAAAATAATATTTTTGGTGGCGATGACTTTTTGTAAAATAAATATAATTGTTGAGAAGATAATATTGTAACAATACCGTTACTAGCCTTGCGGGCCGACCAGCCGCCCACATTTCTGAGGCTCGGCGCATATGGCGCCCCTAAGCTCCCACACCCGTGTTGCGGCCCCACCGAGGGACCGCTCCACCACGCGCCCCACCACGCGCCGACTCGCGTGAGTGGGAGGCCGGCCGTCGGTATATAAGGCGGCCCGGCGAGTGTATTGCTACCAGTTCCCGATCCTGAGTTCTACCTCGTACAACTCCTGATCTGAAACCTCTCGCGTTACACCAAGCTACGGGCTTCCCGTAGTTACGCCGGGCTACCCGGTTGCTGGGACGGCGCATCCTGATACCCAGCGTTAAACCAGGTCACGGGCTACCCGTGGTTATGCCGGACTTCCCGGTTGCTGGGACGGCGCATCCTGATATCCCGCGTTAAACCAGGTCACGAGCTACCCGTGGTTATGCCGGGCTTTCCGGTTGCTGACGCATCCCACTAGCTTGTAAGACCGAACTGCGTTTCCCGCGTCCAGTTTAATCGCACGACCGTTTATCTATACCGCGACCAGTTATACCGAAAGACCGCTTTGGTCTCTGCGTCCAGACTCTAGTACCGCTCTATATGTACCATGACCAGTTAATTGTAAGACTGTTTTGTATCTACTCCGCGACCAGTTATACCGTAAGACCGCCTTGTATATATACCGCGACTCGTTAACCATACGAACACTTTGTATATACCGCGTCCAGATCGGCCACCAGACCGAACCTTGTAATGTAGAGTTAATTAATCTCATTAGGATTTCCGCCAGTGTCGCACCTACTCCGCCTTTCTACCTACGGCCTACCTACTACAATAGCGCGCTAGTCCTTCTAAGGATAAGCCGCAGAAAGTGCCGACGCCCCGTCCTTCTAAGGATAAGGCAGTTGGAATCACGTTAAAGGCCGCGCGACACCCCTTAGTATTTAAGAGCTACTCTATCTATCTTAACGTAATAATAGTTGCTTGCATGTGTACACCGCGGCTACAGAACACCTCGACATCGCCCGCATGAGCCACGCTCGCTCCCCGAGCCCTGCCCGCGCCAGCTAGCGCGTACCGCCGCTTTCGCGAACTTCTGTACGCACCGTTCTCGCATGCTGCACTTTGGTAAATTTAGCTTTCTATGTTAAACCTTTAGCAACCGCTTAAATAAACTAATTATTCAACCAAGTTATATCGAGGAAGAGTGAGTTAGAGTTTCCCTCTTCTTCCGAATCCTGGCACCGGCGAGCCTGATCCGCGGCGTCGGGAAAGGTGAACCGTTACATGGCGCCCGAACATATTTTTGATGGCGATTAATTTCTGTAAAGGACTATTTTGGCTGGAGAGAGATATACTTAGCGCTTTTTTTTACATCTGTGATGTCTTTTTAGACGGATTGTCTTTTCTTACCTAAATTTTTGATTATATTCAGAAAAGACTTTATAATTATATTATTACATTTTTCTTTCATAATCAGGAAGTATATTTGCGAATCATAATAATTCTTTTTTATTTTTAATAAAAATTGAAAAAATAATAAAAAGATAATATTTTCTATGTGATATTAGATTAACTATTTCTAATATTAAATAGGATTGTTATATGTATAATATGTTTATTAATAATAACACAAATGTAAACATTCAATCATCCAACTGACACAGTAAAGCTAATCCTCTTTTGATCCAATGGCTCACGGGATAATCTGTGTCTATAAAAATTGATAATATATAATTCGAGGAATGTCCTGTAGTCCTAAGCACACCAAAACGTGCCGATGTTATATAAAGCGGACACTCGTATCGGTTTCCAATAAAAATAAGCGCCACTTCGCAAGGTTTTATCCATACAATTGGCATAGGGTCCCACAGTATTTTTGGATAGCTTTCGGCCAGCAACATTCGCTGGAGGTCCCATCGGGCTCCGCTTAAAAACATTCCATATATGTAAGCTCCATCAATGGGTATTCTCTTGGCCTGGTGCGTTGAAATTACCTAAAAATAATGTTGATTTATTTGTTAGTTAAATAAAAAACAGCCCTATTCATTTTTATAAAAATATAATAAATATAAATAATAAAAATTATTTGTATTAGATTATAATGTAATATTATACTAAATAATATATATTAAATAATAAATATAATTATATTTGTATTAGATAATAATGTAATATTATACTAAATAATATATACTCAAGCGTAATGGATGTTAATCACAAAAATCGAGTAGAAAGTTGCAACTAATTCCTATCTCTGGTTTATAGGATTAAGAACAGTACAAAATATGCGAATGCGCATTCTAAATGCAATCAAAGCATTTCCCCAAAAAGTTTTTCCGCGCACGCGCGCGCACACATGTACACATACACAAACAAACACATACGGGATGTTTGTCAGACTTCATCCCCACGTGGTGCATTCTGAGTAATGGCAAAAATGTCAGACACATTGTGACCTAAAAATATAACTTAAAATCTATTTCATGGTCATAACATGGTGCGATTGAACTCGCCTTGGAACCTTGGGGTACCACCTTCTTTCAGGAGCTCAAAATATCATGTGCCATTTTAAAAAACTGCAAGAAAACCCCGCGAACCCAAAAATTTTAATTTTAATGTAACTTTACACACATGTAGGGGGGGGGGATAAACAAATTTAGAAATTTTTAATTGCAGCCTAAAAACGATTCTAAGGAGTGAAATCATATATAGAGCGGTTTTATGTTATTCTCGATATATCTCGAAAATTATTAGAACATTAAACATCTAGCCATCACCACAAAAACATTTCTTAAACACAACCCAAACCTAATCCTCGCAAGAGCCGATAAGGGCAACATTACTGTTGCTCTTGACAAGGATAAATACCTAAAGAGCGTTGAAGAATTACTTAAAAATACGGAGACATACATTGTTCTTAAAAAAGATCCTACCAAAAAATTGACTTCTGGTTTACGCGATTTGTTGACGAGATGTAAAAATTCCGATTTCATTTCGGTTTCAAAATACAGATCGTTGTTGTGTAGTGATGGGGTTTTACCAAGGGCTATGGACTCCCTGCAAATGCATAAGCCAAACTGTCCATTTAGAATAATAGTTTCTTCTCTAAACACAGTCCATTATATCTACCTAGGTTCTTACTTATACTAGTTTATGTTTAAAAGTTTTCCAACAGCCCATAGTAACGTTTCAAATAGCTTCAAATTAGTAGAAAAACTTTTGGAGATTCATATTGATAATAACTTTAGTCTAATCTCGCTAGACGTCGTTTCTCTTTTTACAAATATACCTATTGAAATGGCGATGGACAGTGTTTCGGATAGATGGAATTATATTTCCGATAATTGTAAGATTTCTAAATCAGAATTTCTCCGAGCAGTTAGATTTATTTTGAATTCAACTTTCTTCATATTTAATGTTATATTTTACCAACAAACACTTGGTACATCCATGGACTCCCCTCTGTTCCCCATTATCACGGATGTTGTACTGCAAGATTTAGAGAAAAAAGCGTTTGGGTCATTAAAGTTCACCCCTCCATTTTACTTTAGATATGTGGATGATATTGCTCTTGCTGTTTCATCTTCTTTAATCGATTATACATTGAATATTTTCAATTCATTTAACTCCAAGTTACAATTTACATTGGAAATAGGAACAAACAACAGATTAAATTTTCTGGATATCACTATCATTTTAAATAAAAATCGTATAATATATGATTGGTTTCATAAATCAACTTTTTTCGGGGAGATATCTGAACTTCTTCTATCAAAATCCTACTTGTCAGAAAAGAGGCACAATTATTGGTCTCATTGAAAGAGCATTTTTACTCTCACATCCAAAGTTTCACTCCAAGAATATTGAGTTGGTTATAAGAGTTCTTCTCGATAATGGTTATCCATTGAAGATCATTTTTCAAACCTTTCACGCACGTTTCAAAACATTATTTAATAAATCGAAAAATAGAGAAATGAATATTAATCAGGAACTGAAGAGCGAGGCTCTTTCGTATTTCACTTACCGTACGTTCCCTCTATATTCAAGCGATATATTAATATTACGAGGAATCTTAATGTTAGATTGTTTTACTTTAGTCTCAATAAATTACGTAGTTACATTATAGTTCATAAAGACACTCTTCTTAAAGCTTCGCACAGCAATGTCGTTTATAAAATCATCTGCAGTAATTGTAATGCCTCATACGTCGGTCAAACGAGCAAACAATTACATACAAGGATATCCGAGCATCGCAGTCATATTAGATGGAATACGACGAATCATTCCGATTTAACTGATCATAGGTTAGAATTTAATCACAATTTTGATTGGGATGGAGTCGAAATTCTGGATAGTGAACCTCTGTTTAAAAAGCGCTTAATTTCTGAAATGGTATACATTAAAAGGCAAGAAAATAGTCTTAATTTATAGACAGACACGAAATGTTTATATCATGCTTAAACGGATGTGATCGATAAGTTACAAAAACTTTGAAAGTCATGCCGTCTTATTTGTAAACACTCCTTTGTATTCTTATATATCGTGCGATATGAAAAGACTTGACATTCTGTATCGAACATTCGTGTGTAACATTTACCTTCTGTACAACATGGGTGACTCACTCAAGTTCGGTATAATTATATTGCCAGTTATTTTTTAATGTAATATATTTTATCGGACAATCTCTTTCTGAAATTACATTATATAACATTTACCATCTGACAACATGGGTGATTCACTCTTCTTCTGTGTATTACTACTGTCACATTTTTGATATAATATATTCTATACAATTTGTAATTGCGCTAAGGATGGTCCAAAAAAAGAAACCGAAACGTATGCTTATTGTGATTTTGTCTATCACGTAAATAGTATAGCTATGAGAGTTCTAACGCAAGAGAGAGAGGGAGAGAGAGAGAGAGATAGCACGAGGCATGCATAAGTAGGAAAAGGAAACAAGGAGTCGCAGAAATAATCAACATTTTTTATATATTGTATATAATAATAATAATCTTTATTTAATCTTTATTTAATATAAATGTTTGTGTGCGTGTGTGCGTGCGTGCGTGCGTGCGTGCGTGCGTGCGTGCGTGCGTGCGTGCGTGCGTGCGTGCGTGCGTGCGTGCGTGCGTGCGTGCGTGCGTGCGTGCGTGCGTGCGTGCGTGCGTGCGTGCGTGCGTGCGTGCGTGCGTGCGTGCGTGCGTGCGTGCGTGCGTGCGTGCGTGCGTGCGTGCGTGCGTGCGTGCGTGCGTGCGTGCGTGCGTGCGTGCGTGCGTGTGTGCGTGTGTGTGTGTGTGTGTGTGTGTGTGTGTGTGTGTGTGTGTGTAAAATATAAAATAAGTATAACAAAAATAATAATAATAATGATGATAATTTAATAAATTCGCTCCATCTGCAACAGAAAATCATTTTATTAATATAAATTTAATGTTTAATATTTAATATATTACGAATCATAAAAAAAGATACTCACAATCAAGCCTTCGATCTTTTGCTCGGAGGCTCATCCCAAAATTCCTCGACGTCCTCCTCGTGGGGCTCGAGGTCGAAGAGGCGTCTTAAATCTAAATGGAAGCCGTCCGGGTTGTCCTCCCACACGTCATCGCGGATCTCGCGCTCATGCCGCCGCACCATTCGCACAAATCGCCGGTGGTCAAAATTTAAAAATCCAGGGTAAAAATCTGGATGTCGCTCATGAAACCGTACTATAAGTCGAATTATAATATATATTATAATATATTATAAGTAATTAATATATTATAAATAATTAATATAAAATATACACAAATATTACTTACTCGTTGAAAAACTACCAGATTTAACAGGGCTCTCAACAGCCCCGTCGCCAAATCCTGAGCCCACCATGACGCGTTCCAACGTCCTCGGCACAAAACCAATTCAATTAATGATGGCATTTTTAACACTTTTGCTTTTACTATAACGACACTAGACTGTTAGACTGTAGATACTTTCTGACGGACATAATGGGATAGACATTGTCTCAAAAATTTTAGAGTAGATGTATCATTTTACAAAGAACGCTTACCGTCTGCACATGATAAGAAGGCAAAAGTTAGCATGTTTCTACGAGCAACTATCTATAGTCTTTTAACTATGAATAATATATTATTATAATATGTAAACCACTATCGAACAGCTTTGAACAGCTATCGAACGGCTATCGAACGGCTATCGAACAGCTTTGAGCAGCTATCGAACGGCAATTGAACAGCTTTGAACCATTAACAAACGACAAATTAATTATTTCAAAAATTTTATGTCTATAGACATGTAACATCTATATTTTAATTAAATGGCTGACGCCGTTATCTAACTGTTGTGCCTCTAGCCGCTAAGGAAGAGGTCTTTAGGGATTTATACGCCCAAAGGATTAGGATCCACGCTCGAAATAAGACACTCCCGGACGTTAGGTATAAATTGATATATTTCAAAGGTTCTTGTACACTTTCACTTAGTCGCGAGTATAATAGTCGAGCGCGATACGTACGGTATATCGATACTGTTGAGATGAGCGAGCGAGTAGCCAGCGATGTTAATGAGATATATTACTGAGCTATGTTACTGAGCTAGCGTCGGTGCATCTCGCGCTTATTATATATCTTAATTAATTAGGTCGTTGATTTGGGAGGAGTGTGGTGTCCCTGACCGGAGCATGTCTCGTGCTCCGCTCGTCAGCTGTCTCGTCAACTGCTTACTCAGCTTCCGAGAACTTGACCGTGACTTCCTTCTCTTTAGTCACGTATCTTTACTTTATTTTATTAATAATCTTTTATTACTTTTATTCTTTCTTAATTATTTTTCCTTGATCTCTTTTCTAATTTTAATGCATTGCTTTACTCAGCTCTTTCTTAATCTTTTCTGTTTAACTTTATTGTTTTATCTTTTTTAATATTAAGAAATCGGTCGGGTTACGACATCCCTCCCCCTTTGAAAAAAGAAAATTAACTATACGTGAATTTTCATCTACATATTGTTTCGCTATACATTTTTCGTATTTTACAATTGTTTCTTATATCTACTTTATTTCAATATAGCATTGCAGTGTTGATTATCGCGATATCGGTTTCTATGTCAGCTGTTATATTCGATGCGCTTGCGGTGCCATAGATGTGCTCTTGAATTATTTTCGGTTTGCACATCGGATATATATTGGTTTCTGGTAGTTTTTTCTTTTCTGTCTTATATTTTTTCTAGTCGTATATAATTGCTATTGTGGTTATTATTATTATTATTATTCCTGTGCAACTTGAAGCTACGGGATATATAATGTGTTCGTTAGTAGTAAAATAATTGTTATTTAATTCTTCGTTTGTTTCGTCAAGTCTTTCGCTTAGATCCCTTAATTCTTTCAGGTTTCTAATGACTTTTCGTAATTTTATCGGTCTAATTTTGTCCAATATTTTTTCGTTTCGTTTGTCGTGTGTCATAGTAAGATTGTAGTCTGAGGATTGTCTTTATTATTTCATACTCGGGGTATGTGATTAGCGGAATCTTAATAATCGTAAATATATTTGTATTATCGTAGTATGCGCTAATTGTTAAGAACTTTTCGATTGTTCTCCAATTTTCTGCGGATATTTGAAATGGGAAGTGCGTTCCCTGCGGTATTTGTGACGCTGTTTCCTTCATGTTATCTAGAATGCTTTCGATGGGTAATAATCTTATGTCGATTATCTCTTTTTTCGCGTTCGTCAGATGCGCGATAATGTCCATAAGATCGTTCGATAGATCTTTTATTATGGCATTTAATATTATGAAGTGTTCGTCGAGATCTTCTCGTTGTCCATATCCGGCTTCTGTTTGTATCCAGGCTTGTCGCATCTTCTCTGTTATATTTAAGAATTGTTTTTCATTTTCTTGCAGAACTTTTTCAACATTATCAACATGCGCAATTGTTGCGTTTAATATTTTAATCTGATTTTTCATCGCGTGTTGCAGCGTTTGCTGATTTCTTTGCATGAGATTTAATTGCTCCTTTATAATTTTTTCGTCGTCTGCGTCCATTGTGCCGAAGAGTGTTTTGGCTATCGTTCCTAGACGTCGATTAGCCCTCGATTAGCTAGTTTCTCAATTGTTCATGTCAATGGTCTATTGCGGCGATGTCTAGTTTTATCACCATTTTCCATGTGGATTCGGTTTGGTTTATCTTGCCCATTTTTTCGAAGTAGATACCCGGTTCATATTTAAATTCTTTTATTTCGACTTGAGTATCAGGTTCGGTTTCCTTACAGGTGCTCTGTGCAATAAGACTCCTGTAATAGAAAGCTTTGTATTATATTATAATATTTTCTTAGAATCATTTGCGGTGCATTCTCTTTTTCTCTGGATGCATATACAGCTATTTTTGCTTTATTTTGCCCGTTCCTTTCGGGACCAAATCTCAGCGCCCGCGCTTGTTCGCGAGGTCGAGTTGCTGGGTCTTCCGGATTTAGTGGTCGATCGTGACGTTGATTTTGTGCCGGAAGTGCCTGTGGACGCGCCGCCGCCCCATATCAATCGGGGTCGCGGACTTGAATTTCGGTGGGATCCGGCGCCTCGTTTTGTGGGTGGTGGTCGCTTTCTCAACCCTGAGTGTTTTTTATTTTGTTCGTGCATTTTTCATTCTCTTTCTTTTTTTCTTACTCTTTAATTTTCGATAAATGGTTTCAATCGATTTATGTGGACGCGTATGGTTTTCCTTCCCCTTTTTATTGTGTAGTTCACTTCCGAATTTTTTTCGATTATCGTGTAGAGTCCGGTCCATAGGGAGTCCAATTTCTTTGATCGTCTTCGGCGAACTGTTTCGTCGTACAAGAGGACTTTTTCTCCTACCTTGAGTTTGATTTCTTTCGTCTTTTTATCGTAATTTTCTTTAGTTTTTATTTTTTCATTCTTTATGTGCTCCTTTGCAACTTGCTGTAAGGCGCGTAATTTTTTTTTTAATTCTTGAGCGTAATCATCGTATGTATACGTGGGCTTAGGCGGTTGCGACAATGTTGTCGGTAACGTTGCTCGAAGCCCGTACATTAATTCGAAGGGTATGAACCCTGTCGCCGTGTGCGGTGTTGTATCGTACGTAAACATCGCGTAGGGAATCCATTCGTCCCAATCCGTTTGATCGGCGTTTATATAATGTCGGAGATATTTGGCTAGAGTCCGGTGAGATCGTTCTAGCGCTCCGTTGCTTTCCGGATGATATGCGGTTGTTTGAATCTTTTTGATTTTCAATAGTTTGCAAGTGTTTTTAAATATTTCACTTAAAAAATTTGTTCCTTGATCCGTTAATATTTTTTTCTGGGATACCGTGTTCGAAAATTATTTTCGTCACGAATTCTTTTGCAATTGTCGCGGTTTCTTGATTCGGTATCGGAACTGCTTTGCTAAATTTTGTTATATTATCTTAAAACGTTAAAATATATTTATTTCCATTAGTACTAATCGTTAGTGGACCTACGATGTCCAAAGCAGGACATTTTTCAAAAGGTTTATCGGCAGTATCCGTTATTATTAGCGGTGCCTTAATTTTTCGCAATAATTTGTTTTTTTGACAAAATTCGCATTTTGTTATATAGTCTTCGACATCTTTTGTCAATCCTCGCCAATTGTGCATTAGGTGAATTTAATTCTTTTTCGAAATCTGGATATTTTAGTAAAGGTGCCGTCGTTAATTTTTCTTTAAGCATTTCAAATGCTTGTTGTTGTTATTGCGTCCACTCAAATTTATTTTCTTTTTTGTTTAACTTCGTTAGTGGTTTCGCGATTTTAGAGAAATTTTCAATAAATTTTCTATAATATCCGGCTAATCCTATAAAAGCTTGAATATCTTTTACTTTCCTAGGCGTCGGAAAATTTCTTACGGCTTCCAATTTGATTGGATCCAGCGATATTCCGTTTTCTGTAATTAATATAATAATATGACCTAAGTATGTCACTTCTTTTCGTAGGAATTCGCATTTGTCCGGCTGTAATTTCAGATTGTTTTCTCGCAATCTTCGTAGGACTTCGTTGAGTTTCTTGTTATAATCTTGTAAGCTGGCTCCGTAGATTACGATGTCATCTAAATATACTAAGCATTTTATTCCTCGTATGCATATCAGTATTGAATTCATTAGTCTTTGAAATGTGGCTGGCGCATTTTTTAATCCAAAGGGCATTCTATTGTATTCGTAATGCCCGTGAGGTGTGGAAAAAGCAGTTTTGCATTTGTCGCCTTCTTCCATCGGAATTTGGTGGTATCCGGATGCTAAATCCAGTGTTGTAAAATACTTGGCGTTTCCAAGCTGATCTAATATATCCGTTATATTCGGTAAGGGAAATGAATCTCCTATTGTTAGATCATTTAATTTTCTGAAATCTACGACTATTCGTAATTTCGGTTTTCCTGACGCATCGGCTTTCTTAGGAACTACCAATAACGGTGCGTTCCATTGGTTCGTGCTTGGTGGGATTATTTTATTTTTTAACATTTCTCAGACTTGTCGATTTACTTCCTCTTTATGCTTCTCCGGCAGGCGGTAAGGCCGTTGACCGGTGAGCTATCTGCTTGCGTTGCAATCTTATGCGCGACGGTATCTGTGGACGTCAGTGGTCCTTCTTCGATATGCATCACGTCGATTGTTTTGTTTTATAATTGCAAGTGGCTTGATGTTTTCGTAGGAAATCAACTCCTAGTATTCCGTCATATTCTATCGGAGTCATCCTTAACAACGTACATAATGTGCTTGATTCGGCGCTCTTCCAATCGCGCGCTTTCTCCGTTTTTCTGTTTTAGCCTGTTAAATATTCGATTTGTAAATGGGTCGTACTCTTTTTACTTGCGTAACAGATCTCTAATTCTCGTTTCAACTGTGCGAAATCTCGAAATTTACGCGTTTGAAAGTCTAGCATCGCTCTGCCTTTTAATTTCGTGCATAATACTGCTCCTAATAGCGTTACTTCATCTAACGGGTCGATATGTTCTACTGCATATGTAGTCGCGCTCAAAAATTCTTGCAATTTATTTGGCGATCCGTCGAATTCCGGAATCATTCCGCGAGCCTCTTTTAATGGTAAAAATCCGTGTCCTCTTCGATGTCGTACATCTTCGGGTGTGGACTCGTACGCGGTTTCGGTTCTTTCTCCCGGCGGAGTTCTATGCTCATTGTTTTGTCGAGGTTGCGGTCCTCTCATTTTTAAATCGTATATCTCGGCATGTATACTTCTAATTTCCCGTCTCATTTCCTCTCTAATTTCCCGCAATATGTCCCTAAGGTCGTCGGCTGCTTGAGCTTGCGCGTTTGATTGTGTCGCGTTTCTATCTGCTTCTTCTTGTAATCGCTTAGTTCCCTCATCGATATCTTCCGATGTGATGGGTTGCAATGCGGAAGCGTTTGAGTTATACATGTCTCGAGTACGATAGCTTTCGTCGGGGTCAAAGATACTCGAATCGTATGACGTTAGTGAGAATTCGCGGCGGTGTGTTAGTCTACTAGACGCGCTTATTGATGATTCGACATCAATATCTAGTTCTATAGTATTCGCTATTAAACTGTTGTCTAATTCGCCGAATAAAAATTCGCGTTCGATTACAACGTTTGCTCCGAGTTCTGGTTCGGATTGTTTTGTCGGGGTTGCGGTCCTCTCATTCTTAAATCGTATATCTCGGCATGCATACTTCTAATTTCCGTCTCCTTTCCTCTCTCATTTCCCGCAATGTGTCCCTAAGGTCGTCGGCTGCTTCGTCCGTTTCTTTCTGCGGTTTGTATTGAGCTTGCGCGTTTGATTGTGTCGCGTTTCTATTTGCTTCTTCTTGTAATCGCTTAATTCCCTCATCGATATCTTCCGATGTGATGGGTTGCGATGCGGAAGCGTTTGAATTATACATGTCT
Source organism: Formica exsecta (assembly GCF_003651465.1). Classification (NCBI taxonomy): domain Eukaryota; kingdom Metazoa; phylum Arthropoda; class Insecta; order Hymenoptera; family Formicidae; genus Formica; species Formica exsecta. The sequence continues at coordinate 365,593 of NW_021852745.1, read as the reverse complement.
CGAGTACGATAGATTTCGTCGGGGTCAAAGATACTTGAATCGTATGACGTTAGTGAGAATTCGCGGCGGTGTGTTAGTCTACTAGATGCGCTTATTGATGATTCGACATCAATATCTAGTTCTATATTATTCGCTATTAAACTGTTGTCTAATTCGCCGAATGAAAATTCGCGTTCGATTACAACATTTGCTCCGAGTTCTGGTTCGGACAAGTTCTTGCTTGAATTTAATGCGTTTAGATTTCTTCGTACGTTATCGCGTATATCCCGGAGTGCTTCTACTGCTACTCTTATAGGGCTTACTGCGCTATTTCTAATGGCTCTATTCGCTGGTTCGCTAAATAGCCACGATTTATTCGCTACGCTTTTTTGTTGCGCGTTTCGGTTTTCCGACATTCTACAAATTTTTAATTGTTCGACTTACAATAATACGATGAGCAGCACTGTCTCTCGTTCGGTGTCGGTCGTCGGACGTCGATCGTCGCGTGCTGTTGAGATAGGTCGGTGAGCCTTCTCAGGTTCCGCTTATCGTTGTCGCCTCGATGTACCGGGTAACTCGAAGTTCCTGATGGACTTCCTTTTCCTCGGTTGTAGTTGTTGACCGTTTGACGGAGTTTCCATTGCTGTCTCTTGTTCTGTTGATTCCACGGAATTTTTCTTCCTCGTGGTTGTGGACCTTTGCCGGTGTCGATCTTGTTAGAGCTGGCGTATCCCACCGCTGCCACCAATTAATGTTGTGCCCCTAGCCGCTAAGGAAGAGGTCTTTAGGGATTTATAAGCCCAAAGGATTAGGATCCACGCTCGAAATAAGACAATCCCGGACGTTAGGTATAAATTGATATATTTCACAGGTTCTTGTACACTTTCACTTAGTCGCGAGTATAATAGTCGGGCGCGATACGTACGGTATATCGATACTGTTGAGATGAGCGAGCGAGTATCCAGCGATGTTAATGAGCTATATTACTGAGCTATGTTACTGAGCTATGTTACTGAGCTAGCGTCGGTGCATCTCGCGCTCAATATACTATATTAATTAATTAGGTTGTTGATTAGGGAGGAGTGTGGTATCCCTGACCGGAGCATGTCTCGTGCTCCGCTTGTCAGTCTGTCTGTCAACTGCTTACTCAGCTTCCGAGAACTTGACCGTGACTTCCTTCTCTTTAGTCACGTATCTTACTTTTATTTTATTAATAATCTTTTATTACTTATTTACTCTTTCTTAATTATCTTTCCTTGATCTCTTTTCTAATTTTAATGCATTGCTTTACTCAGCTCTTTCTTAATCTTTTCTGTTTAACTTTATTGTTTTATCTTTTAATATATTGAGAAATTAGTCGGGTTACAACAAAACAAACAAAAAACATCAGACTAAAAAGACGAACTAAAAATACATAGTCAATATAATCGATAAAATAAAAATATGAGATGTACATATTAAATTTTATCCGATATTCAAGATGTCAATCATATCGTTCAAGTATTTCGTACGACGAATCCCAATGATTTTAAAAACTCGCGATTCAACGCGCTGAGCTTCTTTTTAGCGTAACCAGATATTTGATTATTGTCATCCGAGACCGCAGTCACTCGCTTTCTCGCAAAAATATTGTCTCTCGTAAAGATATTGTCTTCTTCGTGCTCCGTGCTTTCGTTCAACACAAGCATTTCATTTGTCAAGCGCTTTATTTTTGCCGCCGCCGTATATGCAATCTTACGGTAATTTCCTCTCCTCGAAAATCGAGCAAATGTCCTTCTTGATCAACAATGCGGATCGTTAAATCAGTAATGCTCCGTGCGACGATCTGTAGATAAATGATCTGTGCTGGCGTTTCCGATATCTTATATCCTGGCGACAGGCTCGGTGAAAATTCATGTATCGTGTGTACGCACTTGTCATTGTTGTACGCGCCAGAGGTTACGCTGCATTCTATACGAATAATATTTACGCTAATAATATTTATCGGTACATCCGATTCGTGCCATTTCGATGCTGTAATATACGATTCGATGAGAATCCCAACAACAATCCAACGTTGTCTGGTTTACTAAAATTTATTCTATAGACACATTTGATTTCACTCTTTAGCGTATTATGATTAGCGCGAAGCATTATTGGATATTCATCGTGTTCTCCGATATTGTCTTCGTCATCAACAATATAGTTGAAATCAACTACGCGCCGATGTCGTAAAATTGCACGTCGGAGATATTCGTTTATAGCGTGTAATTCGTACGATCCCTCGGGAATCGTAATTTCCTTATCGTCGTTATCAAAATAAAATTTATTATTCCAAGAATTCACGTTCGATATCGTACGATAAGTTTCAAAGTCCGTTAAACCAAGCTCGTAATCGCCATCGTTTAAATCTATAGCCGAAAAGTAGCTTACAGCAAGAACGCTACTCTTGCCGGTCAACGTAAGCGTGAGTGACATGCTGGAAAACTGTCAAACGAATACTGAGTCGCGACGGAGAATTGTCAGGCTTTAAATTCATATCGATCATCGACCGTTTGAAGAAATCGAAGACACAATTGTCCACAAATACTTTGATTATAATTTTGATAGGCCGTGTGATTGTATTCTATATTTGCAACATTCTGTCCAAAATATCGCACTAATTCCTTGGGCGGTCAAAGATTTCCAAAACTATCGAAATATACTACACGATCTCCCCTCTTTGCATACGCAAC
>NW_021852745.1:346862-357397 GCF_003651465.1 Formica exsecta | reverse complement strand
ATATATATATATATATATATATATATATATATATATATATATATATATATATATATATATATATATATATATATATATATATATATATATATATATATATATATATATATATATATATATATATATATATATATATATATATATATATATATATATATATATATATATATATATATATATATATGCAAGGTAGTATTAAGAAATAGTCTATACATTATGAATAGGAAGCTAGGAAGCGATTAGATATAAGGTAGGTTAAGCAGGTTAAGTAGGTGAGTAAAGGAAGTAAGTTTAGCTTAGTTTAGATTATAGCCTTAGTATATATATATATATGCAAGGTAGTATTAAGAAATAGTCTATACATTATGAAATAGTCTATAGGAAGCGATTAGATATAAGGTAGGTTAAGCAGGTTAAGTAGGTGAGTAAAGGAAGTAAGTTTAGCTTAGTTTAGATTAGATTAGTCTAGCCTTAGTTTGGTTAATTTTATTTAGGTTTAGATTTAGCCTTAGCTTAAGCCTAGTTTTAGTTTTAGTTTTAGTCTATAACATAATTAATTATAAGCACTGGATGAACATATACATAGTGGATTATATATAGAGGATTATTTATCTATTATACTAAGGAATTACTCCTTATTGTGTGATATCACTCATACATGGGAGGTGATTGGTAGGATAAGAGTATCTGTGGATCAGAATAAGTCTAGGTTAATTAACGAATGTGTGTGTGAGTCATGCTGGAAAACTGTCGAACGAATACTGAGTCGCGACGGTGAATTGTCAGGCTTTAAATTCATGAGGAGAGAAGAAGGCAAGCGGAAGAAAATGAGGATGATTTAGTTAGCTAACAATAGGCTGACGAGAATTAATCGACATATGATACTTAGGTATAGAAAAATATCAAATGATTGATTCCTTTACGAGTGTGTATATATATATATATATATATATAGTGTGTGTGTGTGTGTGTGTGTGTGTGTGTGTGTGTGTGTGTGTGTGTGTGTGTGTGTGTGTGTGTGTGTGTGTGCGTGTATGTGAGTGTGTACGGGAGTGCGTGTGGGTGTGTGGGTATGTGTGTGTGTGCGTGCTGTTGTTGCATGAATGAATTTTCCTGATTCCCGGATACCTCTAAAGGAGTAGGTTTGAATAACAGACATACAGTGTTATGGAATAATTTAAGCTCGTAATTAAAAACAGTCAAACAACATCATGACAGTTAGGTAGTTAAAACAAGGATGATTAGAACATCTAGTTGGTGGCCCCATAGTAATGTGCAAACAGAGCTGGGGCCACCAATGATGAAGGCAGATAAGTTCTGCCGGGGGGAGTTTTTAGTGGGTATGGCCCAGTCGTTTGTTTAGACTGGGCGAGTCCCACACACGCCCGGGCCGGCCCGGGTACGGTGCTTAAGTGCATTTTCTCCTCCCGCACCAGAAAAAAAGGCTTTAAATTCATATCGATCATCGACCGTTTGAAGAAATCGAAGACACAATTGTCCACAAATACTTCGATTATAATTTTGATAGGACGTGTGAATGTATTCTATGATATATTTGCAACATTCTGTCCAAAATATCGCACAAATTCCTTGGGCGGTCGAAAATTTCTAAAACTATCGAAATATACTACACAATCTCCCCTCTTTGCATACGCAACCCAATGAGTACCGGAATCATCGACGTCATCCAAATTGACGATATCGCTCTCATTTCGTCGTACACCGTTTATCGGTAAATTATTGCGCATGAAAACGCCTCTAAAAAATTGTATACGCATACGTCTTGCAAGTTGTTTCAATTGTACATTGGTTGTTACACCGGCAGGCATTTTTATTGTTATTTTGACTTTTTTTTTCTTAGCCGCTGTTGAGAACCCTCGTCCACGCTTGTATGGAGCGAGATAAAGTCCGTGACCTTCCATGGCGCTATTATGACGTTGCATTTCTTCGAGTTGACGTTGCACCGCCTTGCTATCGTTCACCGCCTTCGCGATTCCCGCTGCTCCGCCAGCTAATGAACCGAGAACTCCCAATAATGGTAAAAGGGGTAAGATACCACCGCGCTTCGCTATAGGAAGTATTCGTTTTTTCACGGTCTTTCTCTTCATCGATGATTTTTTTGTTTTCATCTCCATACCGAATTTTGTCTTTGCTTTCATAGCTGCCCAAACAGCTGTAGCGGCCGTTCTTTCGCCAAGAGTCGAATCTCTCGCGGTAATACGTGTTCGCACTTTCGTGGCGAGTATATTATCCGCAACGTGTCGTTGACCGAGATCGTTGCTTCGGGAATAAGCTATGTCGTGCTCGCGACACGCGGCATCCATTGGATTGATACCCCGATTGCCTCTAGCCAATCGTGTTTCTAAATGAGTACCCGGTCCGCAAAACTGATAGCCTGGAATATGTAATTCGATAAGAAGTGCGTTTATCTCACGATTTAGTAAACCACTACCTCTTACAATTTTTGCTGGCATTTGCCACAATCTTTTATTAACGGTGTTGGACCGTCGATATGTGTTTGCTGCCACGGCAAATTATAATGTCGCATGCATCGGCGATATTGTAGAACCTCTGAGTCAGGTTTTATATGTTCGGGAAGCTTGTCTCACTATTGTTCCACGTAGTTACCAAAGTCTCGCAGTAAAACAATCTTGGGTATAATCTGTAACTGCTCGGTAGTAAGCTCGAGAATATCGCTGTCAACCGATAGAAGAAGAAACATTTTTGAGACTGAGCGGTTTCGATTCGGAGCACCTCTATGAATAGGGCCCCGATGACTCATTTTCCAAAAATCTGATTTGAGATTCGCGAGAGCAAACATGCGGTTCGTGCGACAACCGACGATAATCAAAGTGACAAATTTCGACGATAAAACACGAGTAATGTCCGAGAAAGAAATACGCAAGCATGGAAACATGCTGCCGACTACTATACGCGGTATCATTTACCGTCCTTCGAATTGCGGTAAGACTAACGTGTTGATAAGTTTGATAGAAAGTCCACACAGTGTACGTTTCGAGAATGTGTACGTATACTCGAAATCGCTTCAACAACTGAAATATCGATACTTGGAAAATTTGCTATTACCGATCGACGAAATTGGTTATTTTACATTCTCTAATAATAGTGACGTTATTCCACTAAGCGAGGCGCTTCCGAATTCCATTTTTATCTTTGACAACGTGGCGTGCGATGAGCAAGATACGATAAGAGAGTACTTTGCAATGGGTCGACACTCGAGCGTCGACTGTTTCTATCTTTGTCAAACGTATGCCAAGATACCCAAGCATCTTATACGGGACAATGCAAATTTACTGATTTTATTTAAACAAGATGGTACAAACTTGAAACATGTATACAACGATTATGTAAATACATGTCTTACGGCGATTTTCGCGCATTCTGTCAGAAATGTTGGCAACACGAGTATGGATTTGTAGTGATCGATAAAGACAGTTTACAGACTAATGGACGATATCGAAAAGGATTTAACGATTTTGCAATACCGTAAAGTGGTTAGTCGCTATCGATACATCGATCGAGCAACGTCTAAAAATTTTCGTCCGAGCGCAACATGACGACGACGATTGACACTGACGATCGTGAGAATATTGCGATTGAGATTGCAAAAACGAGCGAATCAATCCGCAAAAAACATCGTTCTTTAAAAACTGGTCAAATGGAGGAAGATGTCGCATTGGAGAGCCACTTTAAACCAATTATCGAACCTCTAAAACAACTTGTCGAAAATACAATCAATGTGGAATCTAATGAAGCGAAAGTCGAACCATCAAATATGCTCGAAGACAAGCATCTGAAAAAAGAGTTAAAGTATGGAACAAAGCGAACAAAGTCAAATATATCATTAAACGATTTGCTAATAACTTCTACTCCAAATCAATCAAAACGTAAGCGAATGAAACAATTATCGAATGTAGTTACTTCTACTCCGATAAAAGATGTACAATCAAGTAAAATATTGTACGAAAGACCATCCCTATCTGTGGAAGAAATTTTCGAAACCACGCCTGAAACGCTTGTTACGTCGGTTCAACATCTATTACAAACGTCCGAGGGTCAAAAATACATTGCGTGCACACTTGGGCAAAATTATGTGGGAGCTATTTTGAATCAAGATAAAAATAACAGTATGGATTATATTTACGGTGTTAAATTTTGCAACGAAGGAATGATGCTTGGTGATAAAATTTTTGATGTGGATAAAGATGACAATATAATTATCGGTGGAATAAGATACGTGGGAACACCAGGTCTCTACGAGTTGATTTTCAAGAGAATACCCGACGGTGACGTATACAATGACGATGATAAAATTAAATACAAAAATATATTACTGGCGACAAATGCGCATAGACGTGGCAATGATATGCGCAATCCATTGTTAAGTAACAAGGGATACAAGTATAAATATATAATAGCGCCAATAATTTCTATTAAAAATATAATAGCGCCTGGAAAAAAAGCTGGAAGAGGTATAAACATACCGCGCGCTATGACGTTAAACGATAATAAGATCGATTACGTGCATTGGAATGATCCCAACGAGTTGGTAGATCGCTTGCAATTGCTGGAAGCTTCGCGTCAAGCCGACAATAATGCCCACGACAATAAAATATTATCAATTATCGAGGAACTTTGCGAAGCTGGCCTTATTATAAATTAATCTATGCGTCGGCGAAACGAGTCAGTCTGTCATTATTGTTTGTATCGAAATGTCGATTAATAAATTTGGATTATCGTTGGGAACATCGAACAATTCATACTATCAATGGAATGGATTACTAAGAATACACGTGCAGACGTTGTGGCGGGATCGCGGAACTGGCGAGATGATAGCGCAGGTTAGATAGTTTAGATAAGGTAAGATTGTTATATATTGTTGTTATATATTATTTAATTAACTGTGCAATGGACTCTAGCGTAGAAAAAGGAGCAGTTAAAAAACAAAGAGTCCGAAAATTTCAATCGTCATGGCTAGATGAGTTTATTTTTAAAGGATAGTTGACTCCTCATCCTACATTAGATAAAGCTTAATGCGTTATATGCAATAAAGCCATCAGATGTTGCAAATTAAATTTAATAGAACATTCACAATCGGTCCAACATTTAGAAAAAATAAATTCTAAAAATTTAAACATTGATTATTTAAATTCAGCTAATAGTAGAGTCACTCTTTCGCATAAAGATAAAGTAAAACGCGCCAAAATAAAATTAGCAGCATTTTTTGCTGAACACAATATTTCTTTTTATTCCGCGGATCACTTAATTCCATTATTGAAAGATATCTGTATAGTCCCTGAAGTTGTATCAGATCTTTCTATGGCTAGAGATAAGTGCACTAAAATTGTCACAAAAGTAATAGCAAAACGCGAAGTTGAGAAAATTATTAAAAATATACAAAATCGTAAATTTTCACTTTTACTAGACGAAAGTACAGATATTTCAGATACAAAACTTTTATGTATTCTTGTGCAATATGTTTCGCCTGTAACAAAAAATGTTACAACTTAATTATTAGATTTATTTTCTGTAGATGCAACCGATTGTTCCGCGAATAAAATTTTCGAAATTTTTAAAGATATGTTAAGTAATAAAGAAATTCCTTTAAAAAATATTGTCGGAATGGCAAGTGATAATGCATCTGTAATGATTGGATGTAATAATTCTTTATGTCACGTTTAAAATTAGAAATACCGGGTCTTGTTACTGTTACGTCCAGACTCGAGGAAGGATGAGTCGACGGAAAGGCGCAACAACTATCTTTTATTATCCCGAAGTTAAACGTCTCGTGGCGTTTGGAATCGGGTTGAACGAACTGACAGGTCTGAAAAGCAGGTAAATGACTGAGTCGTTATTACGCTGGTTATTCAGACGTTCGTTCGGTGGTCCCTTTTCGGTAAGAGAATTTAATGTCTTTTACGCGGGATGGGACCAAGTGCGATCTTTCGACTAGGAATGAGTGGGGGTTTAATAAAGAGGAGTTATTTTGATTTTTAAAATAACAAAATGTAAATTTATTCATTTTAAAAGTAAATGGTGGATATACATGATTATATAAAAAAAAAATTAAAATAGAAAAATTGTTGATTATAATTTCTCGGTGAGTGTACATGTGTATGCGTGTTTTTTTTAATTCGCGGGTGTTACATCAATACGGAGGACATCAGTCAGAAATGCAATGGAATGATTTTACTGTGAAATTTAGAATCTGACTGGGTGATACAATGTCGTGGTTTAATTAAGTAAATAAGAAACAAACAAATGTGCGTGTGTGTGAATGAGAAAAATTTTCTAAGACTTATTGCCGGAACGGGTTGATGATTTAAAAGAATGAAACATTCTTCGGAAAGTTTTGATTCAAATAAGAAACAAGACAAAAAGGAGGAAAAGAAAAATTATTCAATTAAACTTACTTTTTTAAATAGTAATTCAGAGGTGGAGGGATAGCGAATTTGTATTCGCTTTGCGTCTCATGTCGGCAGCCCGATGTTCGATGCGTGGTTGCTCTGGAGATGATGCCAAGTGAGGACACTGATGGCACAAGTGACTAACTCGCGAATTACGGTGCAAAAGCACAGAGTAAGACTGCGTGAAGCTGAAGACCGGAGAATAAGTACGTAAGTAAGAGAGTTCGAGTCCTCTTTTTATATCTCTCTTTTCGGGGTGTATTCTAATTTCTAAGAGTGGGAATCTTCCAAAACTTCGACGAATTGAATTTGCGCAGAAGTGGGGATTTTTCAATCTTAGCAAATTAAAAATGTGCCAGTGTCTTCGTTAGGCGGTGTATTCCTCCTACTTTTCGCGTTTTACTCGTAGTGATCGTCCATTGGTGAGTTCGAGATTCGTTCGAAGATTTCTTGCACGTGTTCACACACACACACACAGATTAGAAAAAAGATCCTATTCTTCTATGATAATTTTATTGCTATTGGTGCAGCTGTGTTTATTGAATATTTGTTGGAAAATTTTATTATTATAGATGCAGCTGTGTTTGTTGGGTATTTCGTTAGAAAAATTTATATTACCTTGAGGAGACCGGCATATTTTTATCATCGATCTTTTACGTTGGTCTGTTTACTGAGCGATTCGTTTGTCTCACCAATCGACGATCATTGCCGACACTTCGCGGAAGGAAGGAATCGTGGGATCGCCAGGACGTAACATTACACTAAATTGTATTTGCCATTCATCCGCGCTTGTAGCAAGTAGAGCTTGTGAAAAACTTTCAGAGTCGTGCGAAAATTCAATTCGAGGAGTTGCAACTTATATCTCTGGTAGTGCAAAGAGATGTGCAATTTTAGGTGAATTTCAGGATTTTTTCAATGTGGAAAAAAACAAAATTTTAAAATTATCGAGTACTCGGTGGTTAGTATTACATAAATGCGTTGTTAGATTATTAGATAATTGGCAAGTTTTAAAAAATTATTTTCGTTTGGCTGTAGTAGAAGATAAATTAAAATCCGCGGAGATTATTTTTAATCAATTAAATGATAATTTATTCAAAGCATATTTATTATTTTTTAAATATTCATTAAATTTTTTAAATCGTTTTAATGCCCTTTTTCAATCTCGTAAAGTTTTAATTCATACATTATATGAAAATAGCCAACGATTAATTCGCGAAATAGCTCAAAATTTTGTAATTCCTAAAGCTTTAAAGTGTATTATAGATTTAAATATAGAAGACGAAACAAATTATCAAGACGTAAATAATATATATGTTGGACACGGTGTACGACGAAATGAGAGCGGTATCGTCAATTTGGATGACGTCAATGGTTCCGGTACTCATTGGGTTGCGTATGCAAAGAGGGGAGATCGTGTAGTATATTTCGATAGTTTTGGAAATTTTCGACCGCCCAAGGAATTAGTGCGATATTTTGGACAGAATGTTGCAAATATAGAATACAATCACACGTCCTATCAAAATTGTAATCAAAGTATTTGTGGACAATTGCGTCTTCGATTTCTTCAAACGGTCGATGATCGATATGAATTTAAAGCCTGACAATTCACCGTCGCGACTCAGTATTCGTTCGACAGTTTTCCAGTATGTCACTCACACTTATGTTGGCTGGCAAGAGTAGCGTTCTTGCTGTAAGCTACTTTCCAGCTATAGATTTGCGATGACGATTACGAGCTTGGTTTAACGGACTTTGAAACTTATAAAACGATATCGAACGTGAATTCTTGGAATAATAAATTTTACTTTGATAACGACGACAAGGAAATTACGATTCCTGAGGGATCATACGAATTACACGCTATAAACAAATATTTCCGATGTGCAATTTTACGACATCGACGCGTAGTTGATTCCAACGATATTATTGATGACGAAGATGTCGCGTGAGAAGAGAATAAAGATGATATCGAAGAACACGGTGATTATCCAATAATGCTTCGCGCTAATCATAATACGCTAAAGAGTGAAATCAAATGTGTCTATAGAATAACTTTTAGTAAACCGGGCAACGTTGGATCGTTGTTGGGATTCTCGTCGAATCGTATATTACAGCCTCGGAAGTGGCACGAATCGGATGTACCGATAAATATTATTAGCGTAAATATTATTCGTATAGAATACAGCGTAACCTCTGGCGCGTACATCAATGACAAGTGCGTACACACGATACATGAATTTTCACCGAGCGTGCCGCCAGGATATAAGATATCGGAAACGCCAGCACAGATCATTTATCTACCGATCGTCGCACGGAGCATTACTGATTTAACGATACGCATTGTTGATCAAGAAGGACATTTGCTCGATTTTCGAGGAGAGGAAATTACCGTAAGATTGCATATACGGCGGCGGCAAAAATAAAACGTTTGACAAATGAAATGCTTGTGTTGAACGGAAGCACGGAGCACGTGAGAGACAATATCTTTACGAGGAACAATATTTTTGCGAGAAGGCGAGTGACTGCGGTATCGGGTGACAATAATCAGATATCTGGTTACGCTAAAAAGAAGCTCAGGGCGTTGAATCGCGATTTTTTAGAATCATTAAGATTCGTCGTACGAAATACATGAACAATATGATTGACATCTTGAATATCGGAGGCGAGCCGATCGTATCATCAAGATTGAGACTCATACGTACAATCCATACGCCAACACAACGCTTGGATATAGCGACGAGATACGAATACCCAGACAACATCAAGATTTGTACACGTTACCATGTGAAACTTTTCTATACGTCGAGGGAAAGTTGATGGTGCGTAAAGTAGATGAAGGGGGAAGAGTGGTATTGGGAAACAATTGTGTCGCGTTTATGTTTGATGAACTTCGATATGAACTCGATGGTGTGGAGATTGACCGCAACGGAAACGTTGGAATAACTTCCACGATTAAAAACTATGTCTCTCTAATAGCCGAGAAAGGTAAAATCTTGGAGAATGCTGCGTGGAATATGTCGCATAATGCTGTTGAAGCGTACTTCAATTTTTGCGTGCCGCTAAACATACTACTGGGTTTTTGCGAAGATTATAAGCGAGTTGTAATTAACGCTCGTCACAAATTAATTCTGATACGTTCGCGCAATGACAATTGTATATTTGGACATGCTTCGGCTGAAGCTGATATCGAATTATTCAAGATACAATGGCGTATTAAACTCGGAATTTTATCCCTACGATGATTTGAATTTAGATTTCGATAAAAAAAGATTCGCCCTCTTGTGCGATATGTACTTTCATTTTCGCAAATCTTATTACGCATACAGCTTCGCCAGGCGTTTGATTACGAGAGCTGTGATGGGTGTGACGGAAGAGGAAGATGGAGCATCTCCTATCGTGTTAGCCATTTAATTAAAATATAGATGTTACATGTCTATAGACATAAAATTTTTAAAATAATTAATTTGTCGTTTGTTAATGGTTCAAAGCTCTTCGATAGCCGTTTGATAGCTGTTCAAAGCTATTCAATTGCCGTTCGATAGCTGTTCGATAGCTGTTCAAAGCTGTTCGATAGCCGCTCGATAGCTGTTCAAAGCTGTTCAATAGCCGTTCGATAGCTGTTCAAAGCTGTTCGATAGTGGTTTACATATTATAATAATATATTATTCATAGTTAAAAGACTATAGATAGTTGCTCGTAGAAACATGCTAACTTTTGTCTTCTTATCATGTGCAGACGGTAAGCGTTCTTTGTAAAGTGATACATCTCCTAATCTAAAATTATTGAGACAATGTCTATCTCATTATGTCCGTCAGAAACTATCTGACAGTCTAACAGTCTGGTGTCGTTATAGTAAAAGCAAAAGTGTTAAAAATGCCATCATTAATTGAATTGGTTTTGCCGAGGACGTTGGAACGCGTCATGGTGGGCGCAGGATTTGGCGATGGGGCTGTTAAGAGCCCTGTTAAATCTGGTAGTTTTCTAAAAAGTAAGTAATATTTGTGTATATTTTATATTAATTATTTATAATATATTAATTATTTATAATATATTATAATATATATATTTATTTAATTTATAGTACAAATTTACTTGCGAGATCCAGATTCC
>NW_021852745.1:340415-346673 GCF_003651465.1 Formica exsecta | reverse complement strand
TAATATATATTATAATTCGATTTATAGTACGATTTCACGAACGACATCCAGATCCCTGGGTTTTTAAATTTTGGGCACCGGCAATTTGTGCGAATGGTGCGGCGGCACGAGCGCGAGATCCGCGAAGACGTGTGGGAGTACAACCCGGACGTCCTCCATTTAGATTTAAGACGCCTCTTCGACCTTGACCCCTATGAGGAGGACGTCGAAGAATTTTGGGATGAACCTCCGAGCAAAAGATCGAAGGCTTGATTGTGAGTATCTTTCCTTTTCTTACTCATGCATGCCTCGTGCTATCTCTCTCTCTCTCTCCCTCTATCCCTCTCTCTCTCTCTCTCCCTTTCTCTCTCTCTCCCTCTCTCTCTCTCCCTCTCTCTCTCCCTCTCTCCCCCTCTCTCTTTTCCTCTCTCTCTCTCTCTCTTTTCCTCTCCCCCCAAGTGCATGCGAGCGTCATCCTTTCCCCACGTCAATGCGGACGCTATCCTTTTCCTACTCGTGCGCTATCCTTCTCCCAAGTGCATGCGAACGCTATCCCTCTCCCACGTGCATGCGATTACCTCGCGCTATCCTTCTCGCACCGTCTTGCGAACACACACTTTCTCTCTCTCCCCCCCCCCTCCCCAAGTGCATGCCTCGCGCTATCCCTCTCTCACACATTGCGGACGCCTCGCGCTATCTCTCTCACACCTACTCGCGGACGCGTGCGTTCCCTCTTCCCCGCGGACCCCTCGCCAACCGGTTTCGCTACGGTCCCCCTCCCCCTTCTCCGCGGACCCCTCGCCTATCCGCTGCGCGCGGTCCCCCTCCCCCCTCCGCGGACCCCTCGCATGCCGGTTTCGCCGCGGTTCCCCGCGATGGTTTCCCCTCGCCCCTCACCCTCCTTCTGAGATCTTGCGTTAGAACTCTCATAACTATACTACTCACGTAGTTAAAATATCAATGTAATTTGATTGTAATAAAACATATGCGCACAGATTACCGCGCTGGCTCTTGATTGCCTTTTATTTCCTTCATATGATATATTCATAAGAGCCTTTATTAGTTAATTTAAAATTACTTGAAATATCAATAAATGTTTTATACAAAAGTTTTATACACCTGTATTTAACCACCTCAATAAAATTTTTAAAAAATATTTTTTTTCAAAAATTTTGTATAAAACATTTTTAGATATTTCAAATAATTTTTGATATATTGAGAATAGCAAAAAAACGCTGTATATATGAGGGGTGATTTCACCCCTTAGAATCATTTTTAGGCCGCAATTGAAAATTTCTAAATTTATTTATTTACCCCCCTACATGTGTGTAAAGTTGCACCAAAATCAAAATTTTCGGGTTCGCATGGTTCCCTTGAGTTGAATAGATGTACGCCGAAATATGAAGTGGTGAAATGTGATGACATTATGTTTAGTCTGCCCCCTATATACTCCACAATTTTTATTTAAACAATTATCTCCTAATACTTACTCTTTACAAGTTATGAAATGTATTAATGTATTTCAGATATCTTGTATATCGCTGTTGTTCGGGAGTCGACCTCGACGAGATCGCCCGAATCTTATGAAACGCTCAGAGTTGAGCGAGAAGCGGTGTATAACGCGAATCCGTAGATCCGTTGGAGGATAAGGAGATGTTCAGAAAATACTCGATTGCAGATTGTTTCAAGATTCGTTTAATTTTGAATAATAGGAGCGAGCGACGGCACGTACTACGCGACTCTGACGGAAATCTTCGAAATGTCCTGTTAATGACTGCCTTCGGCGCGTATAGGAAATCTTGTAGAGCTTCTTGCTAGAGGTTCTCGCGAGAACGGATATCTTGCACGCGGACGCCGGATGTTGCTTGGCGCGAGGCAGAGGACATTCGCGGAACGGTGAACGCGCGTCGACTCTCGGACTCCGAACGATTAACAATCACAAACTCAATAAGTATAGCGCGTGTAATAATACAGACAATGAGGCGTCTTTCGCACTGAGTTCGATGCTCGATCGTATGCTAGAATGTCGGTTGAAAATTTACAACGAGAATGACAAAAGCGCATACGACACGAGCGAATTAACAACAGCAGCGCGAATGGTCTATGAGTACCGCGACACGACACGTCGGCTGATCGCGACGATGTTTATTCTCGCTCGTGTTTTGATTGCGGCTCTTACCGTTCAGATTTGTCGATTGAATTTACAGTTTAAATTTATCGATTAAATTCAACGTTTCAATCTTGAACAGCTGTTGTGTGCTAATTTAATTCTATATTACATTATTTAGTATAATATTACATTATAATCTACAAATAATTATATTTATTATTGATTGAAATAGATTTAAGTCATATTTTTAGGTCATAATGTGTCTGACGTTTTTTCCGTTACCCAGAATGCATCACGTGGAAACGAAGTCTGACGAACATCCCGTATGTGTTTGTTTGTGTATGTGTATATGTAGGCACGCGCGTGCGCGAAAGAACTTCTAGAGGAATTGTTTTGATTGCATTTACAATGCGCATTCGCATATTTTGTGCTGTTCTTGGCCCTATAAACCAGAGATAGGAATTAGTTGCAACTTTCGACCCGATTTTTATGATTAACATCTATTGCCCTTTGCCGCTCGCGTGTAGCAACGAGTTGCTACATGCACATAACTAACAAGGAACATTCGGCAACGCGAAAATTCAAAAAAATCTGAAACTTTGCATAATTATAGAGTAGTAGTCCCTAATAACGAAACGATTTTTTGTTGGTGCTAAAAATCGGTTTCAGGGGTAAAAACAACCCTTTAGAAAAAATCGGTTTTCACATTCCGAAGCGAATATTATTGAAACAAAAAGAAATATGAAAAAATTGTTTAAACAAAAGTTTTATGGTTTCAAATGTACTTTACAATGGCGTATCTGGATTTTTAAAAAATGGTAAATTTTTCGAAATATCCCCATCACTTAATATTTTTCTTTGATATTTTGAAAAAATTTTCAAATTATATTAAATCTTATGTGACGCCAAATTCAACCATGTATGATAAAGTTATGTTGCGGAAATTAATTCTTGAGAAATAAAATAAAGACGCACGCTACCTATACTAATCTTATTCGCTCGATGTTTCATGACGTCTTATCTCTTTTCTCTTTTGTTCGTAAGGTCTCGCAATACATGATAACGATGCTAAATATTAATAATAATATTTGTAGCAGACCCTGTTATATAAATCATATTTATATATGTAAATATTGTTACGTCCAGACTAGTGGAGAATTAAGTCGGGTTGGAACGCAACTTATACTTACCTCGAAACACACTCTCTTTTTCTTTTGCGAAACAAATGTTTCCGAGTCGAACGAACAATACAGGGCCTTAGACAGATCAACGACCGGAAAGATCGCTCTTACTCTGTCGGAAGGCCGTTCGGCGGTCCCTTTTTGATAAAGGAACTGAATCCTTATTACCCGAGACGGGACCCTGCGCGATTTCAGATAACAGGAAGGAAGTCGGGTTAATGAATTACTCGAATTTAAAATTTAACATTACATTTATTCAAAAAAATAAAAATAAATGATTTTTAAAAAAAGATAAAAATTTAATAAAGGAACATTTAATTCGATTTACGAAATCTTAGTTATAAAATACATTTTCTTAAATTCTATTGTGTAATTGTGTTCGTGTGCGTGAGTGTAGGTAAAGGAAAATTATGTTCTCGCGGGTGTTACAGTAAATACGGAGGACATCAACCGGAATTAAACGGGGAAACTAAAATTTAAATTCCGGTTGGAAATTTACAATAAATAGTTCTAGAAAAATTATTTGAAATAAATTATTAGAGAAATGAAAGTTGGACGGTAGGAAAAAAAGGGGAGGAGGACAATCAAAGGTCTTGGAGTTGCACCGTGGAGGGAGAAGGGAACTTCATCCAAAAGACCTTGATAGGGACGGCTAAAAGGAAGGGGCAACTTGGGACAAAAAATGGAATAATTGAACCGGGTGGACTGGTACGAAGGATATAATGGAATTGATCGAGGTCCACTATATCTGGACCGACGCGATAATCCTCGTCCGTAAGAGGGACAGGATAAGAAGGAAATTGATTTAGGAGGTACCTGTACCAGCCTTCCCTGTCCTGGTCTTCGAAAAAAGACTCCGACTTTCCTTCGGGATCGAAAAATTCCGGTTCCTCTTTGAGATTGGGACACTCTTCTACGAAGTCCTGGAGGGCTTCTTCGAAATCGTGCGACGCTCCTGGGAAATCAGACGATTCAAGGCGTGAGGAGGAGGAGGAGCGGGAATTCGCGAGGGTTGAGGTTGTTCGGAAAGGATAGGTGGACAGTCAGAAGGGGGAGGGGGAGTAGGATTTCTCGGCGGTTGCTGGAAATCAGCGAAAGCAGGCGAATATCCGGAGGGAGAGGGGGGACTAGGATTTTCCAGATGTTGAGGAGATTCAGGGAAGGTAGGTGGATGTTCAGGGGAAGAGACGGGTGAATAAGAGGGGAGAGAATAATGAGGAGAGGAAGTTGGAGGACAATGTGGTAGGTTGTGTATTTTGTGTGTTTGTTTTTGCTTATTATATTTTAATTAAACGATGAGTTCTTAGATCGAAGGAATGCTTATCTAGGTTAAATTTCTTATAATCTATAGTGTAATTAGAGTCCGCGGCTGCCCGAGCCAATTCTTTTCTCAGTTGTCTATTCCGACGATTTCGCGACCCTTTGATGTTTGCGCGCGTAGGTTGATTTAATCTTTCCACTAAAGAAAGGGGGCCGTGATGAGTAATGATAATAATGAAATCGATTTTGAAGAGATTCTTAATTCACTTATTGGAAAAAAACAATTCTTGGAAGTTTTTCTTTAATTGATTGAATAACTTTAGATTTCAGGTCCGGATAATAAAGAAAGTGTATATTTTATATTTCTATATGAAAATTTGGACGACCTGGGAGTAGAAAGGGTGACGAATGTAATCGGGAGTCATTCTGTGAAATACAGGTAACTCTCGATGACAGGCAAGAAGTCGGGAGACGCTTTGTAAAATACAGATAACTCTTGACGACTGGTAGCAAGTCGGGAGTCACGCTGTAAAATACAGGTAACTTTTGGTGACTGGTAGCAAGTCGAGAGTCACACTGTAAAATTCAGTTAACTCGTGACGACTGTTAGCAAGTCGGGAGTCATACTGTAAAATTCAGGTAACTCGTGTCGACTGTTAGCAAGTCGGGAGTCACACTGTAAAATACAGGTAACTCGTGGTGACTAATGTGAAGTAGAAAAAGGAGATTCGAGGTAATATTTCAAGGGAGGAAGAATGAGGATTAAGGAAGGGAAAGTTACACAAAGAAACAATCAAAATCTAAGTACGAAGTATCGAAATGAGATACTGATTGATCCAAGAATTATTTCAGAATACAAGACGTAAAATAATAATAATAATAATAATAAAAGGAAGGATAAGAATTAAAATTGTTCAACCCACTTACTACTTGAGAATGCGTTGAAACTTGTAATGGCTAAGTGTGATTCAGCTCCAGCTGTCGTGGCTGATCGGAATGGGCTCGGCAGTGATGGCTCGGGAACCCGGCTTATTGTGTTGCTGGTTTAAACACGGCTTGTTGGCACTTAACACTTACGTATCACTAAGTCTTTCACCTTTATTTATGCTCGCTCTCTACACAATTTAGAGTTCCGAGAAAACGAATACTTGATCTCAGAGCTGACTACTAGCTAAGTAGTGAGTCGGTTGAAGAACGAAAACGGAATGAATTTTTGAGCGAAGGTTTCGCGTATCCTCGAATCTTAGCGTCTCCCCACGTACCCTCTCCATTAGGCAATCAGAATTCTTTTTTAACAAATCAAATCTTTACTATTTACCCCTCTCATGAGTAGGAGATGCTACCCTTTCAGAAGAAGATCCAGAAATTGCGCCTATTGATCTAGGCTTTTATTTTTAGAAGTTAAGTCCAGCCTATTGGAGAGTCCGTTATGATCCTCTAAGTTGACATTTTTATTATTCCCGTTGAAATTTATCTCAAACAGATAACACAAGAGGGTGGTCTGGCAGGCGAGCACGCGGTGTCAAGTATCGCGAGTTCTGGTTACGGATCTTGGTTTCATCTGTAAACCATCGTCTGTGTCCCACTCCTTATTCTTTGTTTTAAACCCTTAAGTCCGTTGCGCGGATCTTAGAGTTGAATATTTCATCCATCTGTTTGTTTTCCGTACGCACTGCGACGACTTTTCCTACCGTCTCGCGGCTGAGCGCTTTGTTTAAAATTTTCAAA
>NW_021852745.1:338516-339985 GCF_003651465.1 Formica exsecta | reverse complement strand
CTCGCTTTACAATGTAGCATGTACTTTGTAAGTTGTAAAGCGAGATCCACCCAGCCTACCGGCGGGGTGGGTGCGGGAGAGGGGCCTTTGGCCCTCCTTGCAGTCCCCCGTGTGTGTGTGTGTATCAGTGCGCGCGCGTGCTTCCTGTCTATGCATGTACTTTGGTATATTTCAAACTTTTTTTGTTAATAACTTTTTAATAAGCAACGAGCGACGATTAAATTAGAAGAAAAAGTTACTCAGAATTATGTCCTTGACAACATATATATTGATACAAAAGAATATATCCTACCTCGATTCGTGTAATAAAGTACAAATAAAGTATTGTTACTGTTTATACGCAACGTGTGTAACTCGATACCCGCTACAATTTCATTCACCTGTTTGTTTTCCGTACGCACATGGTCTAAATTTCTAGCGTCTCTTATCTTTGTTTAAAATTTTCAAATCTTTGACGTGGGTCTTAGTCCCGGAATATTTATTGATCCGTCTCATGGTTAAAAAATTTTATCGTTCTGAAGGATTAGTCTCGCCTGCTAGATATTTCTTCGTTTATTGTTTACGTCGTGTGAAGAAAAGTTCCAGAGCGCAATTTTTTATATCAGTGAAAGAGTTTTGATGAAAGAGAAGGATCGTGGAGTCCACCGGACGTAACAATATGTTATAACAAAATAATAGAAAAAATCACATAAGAATTTTTTACAATTTTCTTTCGACCGAAGGTAAATGTTTTGTTTTTTATAATATACCAAAGTACATGCACGGACAGGAATCACGCGCGCGTGCTTCCTGTCTATGCGTGTACTTTGGTATATTTCAAACTTTTTTTGTTAATAACTTTTTAATAAGCAACGAGCGACGATTAAATTAGAAGAAAAAGTTACTCAGAATTATGTCCTTGACAACATATATCAAGGTCAAGGTCATTGAGGCTGGATCCCCTTTTCGCTATATTTACTTATAAAATTTTAATTCGGTACATTTCAATAAATATTATGGCGTGATGTTTAAGATCAAATTTCATTGGTAGATAGACTGATATTAAAGTGAAAAACAGTTTACGCAAATAATTTACGCGATGTAAATATAATATCATACGATATGTATATATGAAATAACATGAGAATAATATAATATACGATACAATTTATTAATAAAAAACAAAACATTTACCTTCGGTTGAAAGAAAATTGTAAAAAATTCTTATGTGATCTATTATTTTATTTTGTTATAACATATTTACATATATAAATATGATTTATATAACAGGGTCTGCTACAAATATTATTATTAATATTCAGCATTGTTATCATGTATTGCGAGACCTTACGAAGAAAAGAAAAAAGAGATAAGACGTCATGAAACAGCGAGCGAATAAGATTAGTATAGGTAGCGTGCGTCTTTATTTTATTTCTCAAGAATTAATTTCCGCAACATAACTTTATCATACATGGGTGAATTTGGCGTAA
>NW_021852745.1:325897-338026 GCF_003651465.1 Formica exsecta | reverse complement strand
TATATATATATATGAGATAACATGAGAATAATATAATATACGATACAATTTATTAATAAAAAACAAAACATTTACCTTCGATCGAAAGAAAATTGCAAAAAATTCTTATGTGATTTTTTCTATTATTTTGTTATAACATATTTACATATATAAATATGATTTATATAACAGGGTCTGCTACAAATATTATTATTAATATTCAGCATCGTTATCATGTATTGCGAGACCTTACAAAGAAAACAAAAAAGAGATATGACGTCATGAAACAGCGAGCGAATAAGATTAGTATAGGTAGCGTGCGTCTTTATTTTATTTCTCAAGAATTAATTTCCGCAACATAACTTTACCATACATGGGTGAATTTGGCGTAATATAAGCTTTAATATAATTTGAAAATTTTTTCAAAATATCAAAGAAAAATATTGAGTGATGGGGGTATTTTGAAAAATTTACCATTTTTTAGAAACCCAGATACGCCATTGTAAAGTACATTTGAAACCATAAAACTTTTGTTTAAACAATTTTTTCATATTTCTTTTTGTTTCAATAATATTCGCTTTGGAATGTAAAAACCGATTTCTTCTAAGGGGTTGTTTTCACCCCTGAAACCGATTTTTAGCATAACAAAAAATTGTTTCGTTATTAGGAACTACTACTCTATAATTATGCAAAGTTTCAGATCTTTTTTTGAATTTTCGCGTTGCCGAATGTTCCTTGTAAGACGCGCGATACTCACAAACAGCTTTAGGAACATATCACAAATGCAATGAGATTATACTACCCTATGTATTCTGCATTTCTTCCTCTTTCATTAAAATTTAAAAGGAAATATTTTACACATTTCATTAATAATTAAAATCATATTCTCTTATTAATTAATTATTGTATTATTAATTAATAATTGTATTATTAATTCATTAACATATATATTCTGTAACAATTAAAAGTTTTTGTAATATTTTGTCAGATAAAATGTTATCAAAACTTTTAATCGTTACAGAATATATACGTTAATTAATTAAAAATAAAAACAACATAATTTTAATTATTAATAAAATATATGAAATATTTCTTTTTAAATTTTAATAAGAGAGGAAGAAATGCAGAATACCTAGGGGAGTATAATCTCATTACATTTGTGATACGTTCCTGAGGCTGAGAATCGCGCACCTTAGATACGCTCGTCCAACAACTCGTTGTTACATGCGAGCTACAAGGAAGGGGCAGTGGACCGTTAGTCACGAAAATTGGGTCGAAAGTTGCAATTAATTCCCATCTCTGACTATAAACAATGTCTTTTACATAGCCCCATAAGTAAAAATATTGGTCGTAAAATTGGGCGATTTGGCTGGCTATTCTACAAATCTACCTCGACCCCGATCCATCGATTTTAAAATAGAACATTAAGATAATTCTGTACTATTTGTACGTAATGTGGAGGTGCACTATCTTGTTGAAACTACATTATGCCTCTTACTAGCAAAAATAAATTTTCTAGGAAAAGTAATGTCATTCTGAAAAATATTTAAATATCTAACATCATTGAGCGTTTGATTTAAAAAATGGTGACTAATAACTTTGCCATCTCTCAACAATTCTGCACCAAACATTAAGACTCCACTAATGCTGCTGCTCAATCTATCGTATCCAATGAGGATTTATAACTGAACAATAATGACAATTGTGACGGTTTAATATTCCAATGCTATTGTTACATCCTGCAGATTCCACGATTTCTTCCTTCCGCGAGGTTGCGGCAATGATCGTTGATTGGTGATAAAAATAAATCGTTCAGTAAACAGAACATCTTGCGCCATACATTTCCTTAAACACTTGGTCACTTGTTAATAATTATATCTACGAGTAATCGTGAGAACATAAAAAGATCAGTGACGAAATCACGCCGATCCTCTCGAAATAAATAAAAATTAGTAGATATCACCTGCAGTGGAATTTTCCGGCGGAAGAATAAAGTGATGACAAAAAGATAATAAAATTCCTTCTAACGAAATATCTAGTACAATAGTGGATCAATAATGATAAAATTTCCTTAACGAAATATTCAATAAATACAGCTGCATCAATATCGATAATAATAATCATAAGGAAGTAAGACCTTTTCTAATCAGATCACGTGCGCGAGGGTCCGCCGGGAAAGTTAATGTTCAAGGGATCTTTGAATCGATATCGAGATCACCAATCGACGACCACCACGGGTAAAAACTCGAAAAGTAGGAGAAATACCCCGCCTAATGAGGACATTAGCACAATTTTTAATTCGTTAAATTGGAGGATCCCCATTTCTGCGCGATTTCAATTCGTTGAAGTTTTTGAAAATTCCCACTCCTAGAATTAGAATACACCCCCGAAAAGAGAATTATAAAAAGAGAAATCGTGAAACTCGAACACACTTATTCAGTAGTATTCAATCTGATATCACGCAATTTTGCTCTGTGTTGTGACTCGCGAATTAATTATGCAAATCAGTTGTGTCCTCAATCGACATCGTCTCTCGACCAACGCATCAACAACTACAAATAGAGCGACTACGAAACAACCCACAAATTCACCACCTCGTCTTAGAAAACATTAATTAAAAGTAAATCATTACTAATTTTTAATATACGCGTTTAAAGGGATCCAAAGCTCGTCTGTTTTACCGACCAAAGCGATTATTATTTTGCACACCGAAATCTCTTTTTTAGTTGAATAGAATAATAAATCCTTTTCCACGATTTAAGTACACATCGAAACAAAGATGAGACTTCACGAGTTTATGCTAAAAACGGAAAGAAACTAAAATATTACAGTTTTTTTATCGGCTTCTGACGTCAGGTCGAAACAATACTTATGTAATATAAAAGTTTTGTAATGTGTACGTGCAAAATAAGATACCTTCCCGCTCGGAAATGCCTGAAGCAATATAGGTGAACGTTTAGAAACGTGTTTAGAAGCCTAGTAAAAAAGATTACTGTCTGCAAAAATTTCGTGCATATGTGTGTGTGCGAAATCGAGGCTCAAGAGTAAAACAGAGCAGTAGATTAGTTGCGTGATGTCGCGATAGACAGAGCTGCAATCGTACATGACAAAGACAGACATAATCGTACTATATTCGTGTCTTTCATGTGTGTGAGAGTAAATGTCTTGCGTTGTTTACGTTTTTTGAACATAAACACAAAATTCTCCTTGCTCTTACTATTAGTAATTGTGGAGACTTCGCTTCGCGTTGTAAAGTATATGCGTGGACGCAGTGGGTTCCGCCCCCCCCCTACGGGGGGCTCCACTTCCGAAAGATATAACCTAACCCAAACCTATCTCTGATTTAAAACTAAAATTTGGTTTGGGTTACGTTATATAACACAAACCAAATTTTCGTTTTGAATTAAACTTTAACTTTAAATATCTCAAAAATTATAAGAGACCGCCGATTAAGTTATAAGGAAAAGTTACTCAGGATCATGATCTTGACAACATATGTCATGGTCAACATTGTTGGGTCCGTTTTCATAAAGTTTGATTATCATGTTCAATACTTTAAAGTGATATATCTCGAAAACTATTGGTCGGAAATTTTTTTTACTATTTTTCCCGTGTTTCTAGATTACAGATAAAGGGAGCCTGGCGAGCGAGACTTCGGAACTCTTTGATGTTTGTCATCTCGCTTGCTCCTTCATTCTTTCTTGCTCTCGCTTTTGTCGATTCTTCAGCATCGGGGATCTTTCCTTATCTACAAAATATAAACATCTTCTAAATAAAAAGTGAAACTTGTATTTTCCATTTCATCTGTATAAAAATAATTATAATGGATTAATGAGATTCTTGCGATTAAAATGACACGAAACACGACATAAATCGGAGTATTTTTAATCAATTATATAATTACAATTATGATTACTTATTTTATTCGCCAAAATTACTTATTTTAATCGCCAAAATTTCATTAATGTATCATAATTATTTTTGGATATATAAAATAAGGAAATAATAATTTTAAAATGTTTATTTGGACAAGTCACAGCTATCGGATGAGGCTTTCAAATTTTCACTGCAGAGACAGCAAATCTTTTATACAAACCATAAAGTTTGTGTGATATGATTTATATGCATATTTGATGCATATTTATGTACATATGTAAGTGTAACATAAATGACAGTATTGATACAATAAATATCGGTACGATCAGTAACCGCACGTGCTGAGTGCACGCTTTTTACCGCATAGACTCGGGTTCAAACTCGAGGAAGAAACGGCGTTTTTAAAATAAGCATTCCCCCCCCCCCTCCCCATGTTCAGTCACGATATGTGCCTGTGTCGCCTGCACCATCTGGATACGTGCCTGCTCTGTATGCGCAGGCATACTTTCGCAATTTTTTTTTTAATTTTAAAAAGGAAATGTAAGAAAGTTAATTATCAAATTAAGTAACAGTTACAAATTTCAATTACAATGTAATTCTTAATGCCTTTAATAATTACATTTTATAATCGTTAATTATTGCAAACAATTACATTGTTACTGCTAAAATAAGAAATCGCTGATTTCTTCTCTTAAAATTCAAAATAACTTTAAAATTTGACGTAATGGAGCAATTAAGACAATGGCATTGTTTTTTATGGCCTAAAATATATAAGAAACATCATCTCTGATTACAGTTACCTGATAAAAAATTTTTTTGTTCGCCTGTGTAATCTTATCTGATTCATCTCCATCAAAATAATAATTTTAAACTATACTTTTTTAAAATCTGAAAGTAATATTTTCAGAAACTATTTTTTGCATTGTAATAATTTATATCAACAAAGAATTATCTACTTGAAAGTTTGCAATCAAATAACATTATCCAAAAAGTGTATCGTAATATTTGTACGAATATTGAAAAAAAAAGATGCCTCAATCTCGATTGCAAATTATAATCGGAGAGACGAAAAACATATTGGTTGCGTTCTCACGAAAATGGGCGATGGAGGGGCCCATTTCATATTTTCAATATTCAGAATATTGTAAAAATATATTATATATCGATAATTTTGGTTACGCTTAGATGAGGGCGATAACCCGTCGGAGTTCGGCCGTCACTTTTGGATCCCCTTAAGATAGACATTTTATCATATTACTATATTTGTACTGGTTCCAAACTTATATTTTGCGACCCAGCGCCTTAAACTAAGTCCATCGCAGGAGTTGGAAGATTCGAGTTCCCGCGCACTTAAATTTTTACACTAATTAGATCATCACTAGCAATAATTATAATTCATTACAATCAACAGTACAATCTACACAAACCACTAAACCTACCCTTTCTCTCTTCTCTTATCACTTCTCCCCCAGTTACTTCTCTGAACATCTTTCTCCTTCTCCCGAACCACTGTGTTCCCCACAATTATTCTTCTCTCTATCGACAATCATCCTCGCTAATTCACCCCCCTCCCCCCTTCTCCTCATCCTTCGGAGTTAGATAACTTCGAGAAAGCGATCCAGGAGTTCTGTAACGAACTTCCAGGACTAGAAGCCGATTCTTCTTACTAAAATTAAAATAAACCATGACCTGGAAAACCTTCCACTATTCCCTCACTCTATAATCCTTTAATTCTTTTCTCACTCCTACACACATGTCTTGTTTTTTTATTATTAATTAATTAAACATATCTTTATTGTAATAACCAGTCAAAGCCTTAATGTTAACGATAGAATCCTGAATCCTTTCCTTATACTCTGATTGATGCCCTCCACACTAATGTATTACTCGCGAATTAATAAATGCACGCACGCACGCACGCATTCACTCCCTCCCTTCCTTTCTCCCTCAGAGTTATACGTTTTTGATCCAGCAAAATTAATAGAATTGTCGCAAAGCGCTTTTGATTCTTACAAACTAGATATTATATTGTTGCGTGCACCCTTTATGTTTCGTCCCTGCGTGTCATCTGTGGCGGTTATTCTTGAATTTGCTGTACCCGTCTCTAGGAGATCATCCCCTAACACATTGCTAAGGGGGTTGTTGAAAAACAATAGCCGACAACTTTTTTAGAGGATCGCCATCTTAGAGTCTCGCGACGGATGTCTTTCCGTGTGGACATATTTGTCATTACGATTACCGATATTCTCTATTCTGTGTTCTATGTATAGTTGAGTTCTTATTCATTTATCATCACACATCATCATATATCATTATTAAAGTTCCTTTTATTCCTTTTAAAGTTTCTTTTGTTTCATTATTACGTCGTGGTACGCAAATCCGGGTTGTGTTGCGCGCGTTCGAGAAATATCGATATCGATCCGCGGATGCGGATATTTTGGGGGGTTGCCCGGGATTGAACTGGACAACGCAACTCTGTCGAGATCGACGGAGATGACGCAATGAGATATGGTCACGAGGTCATTTACGCGGAAGAAAATTCGAGCCATGGTTCCGCTTCGTACAATTGCAGGCAAAGGAACAGCCGGGACGATGTTACTTCAAGCTCCGCGAGATTCAGAAGCCACGCGAAGAGCATTTACAGCTAAGTCCTTTCAATAATAGAGAATCGAAATGCATCCGAAGGTCAATCAAATATTATTTGTTACTCGTTTAAATTTTTATTTTCTTAAGGAGTTTAATGAAGAAGACGCTGTGAAATATTCGTTATCTGGAGTTCAGTTGAAACACGAAATCACTATTAAAGACTGCCTCACCCGTGGCTTTTGAGCCGTGGTTTTCCCGTCGGGTCGTAGGGCAAATGCCGAGGCAGGAGGTTGAGGAGTTTTCTTTTGAGGACGACGAGTCCACGGTAGATACCCCCTCTTGTCCAAAGATCCCCCCCCCTTATTTTGAGATGCAGCATTGGATATTTCCGGAAGTCAGACGAAGAACAGGGGAACTAATGCAGAACAACTAATGCAGTTTCGAGTTTTATCGGAGTCGATTGGGACTTGATTAATGACGGAGCTCGGTAACCTGCAGCAACAGCTCAGGGTAGAGCAGGAAACCGTTTTAATCCTGGAGTCGACATTGGATGATAGTCTCGTCAAGCTGATAATGAAGCGGATTTGATGGGAGTATCCTGTTTATTCCTAGAAGATGTGTGATTAGGTCGACAAATAATAGCGCTCGGTAACCTGCAGCAACAGCTCAGAGTAGAGCAAGAAGCTGTTAAGGCATCCTGGAGTCAACGCCTTGGAGGAAAAGGACTACGGTCAACCCATTCGAAATGAAACCTTTCACCGTTGTCGGGACGACAATCTTGAAAAAGGGAGGCAGTGTTGCGTGCATCCTTTATGTTTCGTACCTGCGTATCATCTGTACCGGTTATTCTTGAATTTGCTGTACTTGTCTCTAGGAGATCATCCACTAACACGTTGCTAAGGGGTTTGTTGAAAAACAACAGTCGATATCTTTTTTAGAGAGCCGCCATCTTAGAGCGGCGGATGTCTTTCCGTGCGGACATATTTGTCATTACGATTACCGATATTCTCTGTTCTGTGTATAGTTGCATTCTGTCATTATTAAAGTTCCTTTTAAAAGAATGTTTATTATTACATGGTGGTACTCGAGTGCCGGTTGTGTCGCGCGCGTTCGAGAAATATCAATATCGATCCGCGGACGCAATAATATAACCACATAAACAATATAACGAATTCAATTTCAGATTGTCTAACTTGATTACTTTGGTTTCAGGTTGTACAGCAAGTATTTCTTCAGATTGTTTATTCATATTTTTTTACAGGACATTTTATAAAATCAGTCAATAACTTATGCAAGCATGTGCACGCATTAGGCCAGGTCTATAGTACGTCTAGTACAGGTGTAGTAATAGGTATATATATATATACAGTACGCCGTTTTGTATCAAACTAGAACATATGCCTAGACTTTTACTTTTAGGAACTCTAGGACCGGGCAATGGAAACGCCGCTTTTACAGCAATGTAGTGCATAGCATCATGCTACGGTGCGCCAGTTTGAAGAGAGGCTGTAAAGATATCTAGCTACAGGAGCAAACTTATGACGGTTTAACGCATATGTGCTTTGCGGGTCATCTGCGGGTATCGCATGATGTCTACGTGGGCAGCGTTGGTTCTGACAGGTATATCTCCCGTGGGCCTTCTGATCAAGAAGTGCAACAACATACGTTTGACACATTAGGATTCTTATCTTAAGAACGGACTTGGGTATTATGAGTACCACGCCAATTGCAGCGATAGGAGTTCTACTCGACATCGACCGACTCTATCAGACAATCATAGCCGCGGCTGTGTCAACAGCATACCAGCTGGACTATGAGGGGTAATGGAGGGTCGGTACCAGACACATCAAACTCCCTGAAAGAAAGATGGAGTTTTTTTTTCATCCAATTTTTCAGACGAGACAGGACAAAACACAATCATACGCGCCCTAACAGTGCTATTCAAAATATGCTTTCCAGAGCGGGAAGAGTGGCTTAGATAGGCCGCAGGGTCCGGTGCTGAATAGTGGAGCTTTCTTACGGATGGCTCCAAGACTGGGTCGGGTTATGAAGCGGGTGTATACTATCGAGGGAAAGGGATTAGTGAATTGATCCTATTCGAAAAGTTCGCCCTCCAAGCGGAAGTAGTGGCAATTATATGCTGCGCACAAAACCTTTTCGTCATTAGGGAGAGGAAGAAGTGCATCAAGAGTTGTTCGGATAATCAGGCGGCTCTTAAAGCTCTCGGCGCTCCGATTCCAGGCTAGTCCGATGCTGCGCTTTGAAAGAGCTAGCGAGAAGGAATAAAGTTGCTCTGGTGTGGGTGTCCGAGCACTCCAGCATCAGGGACAACGAAGCAGCCGATCAGCTTGCTAAAATAGAATCAGAAACTGAACTAGTGGGGCCGAAGCCGACGGTTGATATGCTGTTTGGGCAGGAAAATGATCGATCGTTAGTTGCGAGACCAGCATTTGGCTTCGTAGAGAAGCACAGGATCTAAGCAGTCGAAGGCGCTTCTCGGAAACTCGCCGAACGAGGGTCTTGCTGCCTGCATCAAACGTTTAAGTAGACGAGAGACTGGGCTAATGACACGGATACGCACGGTACTCTCAATTATCATTTGCATAAGTTGGGCCGTAGTAAAAGACCCAACTGCAGGAAATGCGTGGCATTGAAGAAGATAAGCTTCCATGCTGTGCGACTGCCCGACATATGCTAGGGCGAGATTTGTACAGTTGTTTTCAGCCTTTTAGGCCCGATATACACTATCGGTCCGCTTACAGTCCGCTTACGGTCCGATCAAATATTCTTTCTTTGTTTGTAATATACGTATCCACATTATGGGTAAGACTCAAGTTTCGGTCCGATCTCGCTCCAGCAACGATTGATTCGAGAGAATATTTTACCAGAGCGTGATCGAACTTCTTCGGACCTGCACCGATAGTGTGAACAGTCGATCCTCAATACACAGTCAGTTCTCAGTCTGTCAATGTCGAGTAGTGACATACAACATCAAACAAATATTTAATAAATTTATCCTCATCGTCTACTAAATGGGGATATAATGTAAAATATTCTTCTTCAGTTTTTTTATTTATCAAACTGGAATGAACCCATATTGATCTTTTCCTCATCCTTCTTTCTGTTATATTCTCTTCACTTTCTCTATCTTCATCGTCCAATGCCACAGCAATTATGACTAATTCTTCATCAGAAAATAGCGACATTTTTCGGGACAAGTTATAACGAACTTGATAACAGGGAAGATAAAACAATACTGATCGTCTGATATCGGATCGAGAGCGGATCGCCTCACCGGAGTGATTCGATAGTGAGAATACTCTAGAATTATGATTGGACTGTGAGCGGAGTGTCAGCAGATCGATAGTGTATATCGAGCCTTAAAGCCTCCAACAGGTATGCGGTTTTTCGGTAAGGGATCTCTTCGTCTTTTGGAAAAGAATTGACCTGAACTAAGAGACTATTTATCGAGGAGGCACTTCGTCGAAGACGAAGAATGGACTTCGTCTGCGTGCCGCAGACGGAGCTTCGTCTTTTGAGGATCTTCTCCCGTTTTTCTATTATTATTATTATTATAACGAACAGAACTAGAACAACAGAATATACGTAACTAGAACAATGGAACAAGTGGAACTAAAACAAGGGAACGAACGGAATATTTCATTAATTTAAAACTGACTAAAATAAATTATTTGAAAATCATGTTTTCTAAATACTATTACGCAATGAATTTTGGGACAATATACAGAAGGTGTCCCACCAAAAGTGGGATCCTCACTCTGGAAGTTCCACCCCCTTTTACCTTTTAAACTAAAAGAGATAAATCGTAACAAATATACAGAGTGTCTCACAACCTCCGTACAATACTTAAATAGTATATTCTAGAGATAAAATAGAATAAAAAATTCTAATACAAAAATTTTGAAGCTGCAATAGTTTTTGAGTTATAAGCAATCGAAGTTTGCCAATGATATCGCGTAGAGCTCGCGCGCTCAGATCCGTAATTATACATACACGTGTATCGATCTGTCATCTGTTATTGATTTTACAAATCAGGTAATATTGATTTTTACTGCACAGCTGATTTCATTGCTTCTTATGTGTATGAATACTATGTACGGCGATCAGCTGATATTAACGAATTATATCGTACGTAAAAAAATTAATTTTTTCTTAAATAACAATTTAAATGATTGATTAATTATTATATTTAAATAGAAATATAAACTTAATATTTTCACACATTTAAGAAATGAAGTTTATTTTTGTTTAGGTCGCGCGGAGAAGTTTTGTAGAAATCAATTTATTTATTTTATCTATCAGCAATAACAGATGACAGATCAGTACGTGTGTAAATGTAGTTACAAGTCTGAGAACGCAAATTCTACACAATATTATTGGTAAACTTTGATCACTTATAACTCAAAAACTATTGTAGCCTCGATATTTTTGTATTAAGATTTTTTATTCCATTTTGCCTCTAGAATACGCTATTAAAATATTACGGAGATATGGAGGTTGTGAGACACCCTATATATCAAATTAAATGGTTCAAATTGAACTCTATTGTGAGCATAGTGATTGCTTCCAAAAGCTACTTGTATTAACGAACGGAGAGGTATGCATATTTTTTTTATAATAATGTGGATATTTCGATGTGATAAAAGTTATAGTGCTGTTTGAGACAAATACAACAATGTATTATTATTATGTCCAGAGTCATGGAATGATGGGTCAGCGGGAGAGCGTAACCTACTTACGTCTAGACAAACGCTAGACGATGCGTGCCTTAGAGTCGAACGAACAGACCAGGGCCCAAGACAGATCAACGACCGAAAGGATCGCTTTTACACTATCAATAGGCCGTTCGCTCGGCGGTCACTTTTTGGTAAAGGAACTGAATCCCTATTACCCGGGACGGGACCTTGTGCGATTTCAAATAACAGAAAGGAGGTTGGGTTAATAAATTACTCGGATTTAAAAATTAATGTTATATTTATTCAATGAATAGAAAGATTTTAAAATGATGAAATTTTAATATTAATACATTTAGAAT
Source organism: Formica exsecta (assembly GCF_003651465.1). Taxonomy (NCBI): domain Eukaryota; kingdom Metazoa; phylum Arthropoda; class Insecta; order Hymenoptera; family Formicidae; genus Formica; species Formica exsecta. The sequence goes on along the minus strand of NW_021852745.1, from coordinate 326,529 downwards.
TCAATTTCGTATTTATAAAACAAATATTCTTAAAATCTAATGTGTGTTTGTGTGAATGTTAAGGTGAAGGAAAATGTTTTTTTGCGGGTGTTACATAAATGCAGATGACATCAAACGGAATCGAAGAAAAACATTAAAATTTAAATTCCGGCTGGAAATTTACAATAAATATAATATAATTTAATAAATAAATAAAAATATGAATAGGAAGATAAGATTAATGAAATTATTGGACATCTTCAAATTCTATTATGGAAGGGAGAGGAAGCTTCGTTCAGAGGGCTTTAATAGGGACGGCTATAGGAACCTGGGAGCCTGGGAGAAAAAACGGGATAGTAGAGCCAGGAGGACTTCCGAAAAGGATGCAATAAAATTCGCTGAGTTCTACGCAGTTTGAGTCTATCCTGTAGACCTCCTCAGGAAGGGAATCAGGAATAGAAGGAAACTGTTCTAGGAGATATCTATATCAGTTTTCTCGAGTCTGTTCTTCGTAGAAGTTCGACTCTCCTTTGGGATCGTTAGATCTCTATTAATAACCGTTAGATCTCTGTCTAAATCTTCCGATTTCTTTTTGAGGTCTGGGAATTCTTCTATGAAATCCTGGAGGGTTTCCTCAAAATCGTGCGACGCTC
>NW_021852745.1:316007-325764 GCF_003651465.1 Formica exsecta | reverse complement strand
ACGCTCTTGGATGATCGCCCGATTCGAGGCGTGACGAAGGAGGAGGAATAGGAATTCTCGTCGGTTGAGGTTGTTCGGAAGAGGCAAGTGAGTAGAAAGAGGATGGAGGAGGAGTAAGAATCTTCATCGGCTGAGATTGTTCGGGAAAGACAGATAAATAGAAAGAGGATGGAGGAGGAGTAGGAGTTCTCGATGGCTGAGGAGATTCGAGGGAAACAGGTAAATGAGGACGCTCAGGGGAAGACACTGTCGAATAATGAGGAGGTGAATGAGGAAGAAAAAAGGTGACAGAAAGAGTTTATATGTTATGTGTTTGGTAGATTTTGTGTAAGTGTCGAATCCTTAAATTAAAAGAATGTTTATCTAAATTAAGCTTCTTGTAATCTATGATTTAAAAAAAAAAGTAAAAAAAGATGCCAAATGCACGCGCCAAGTGTGAAAAATAACTCAAAAAATACTTAATGAAAAAATACTTTATTATAGTGTTTTGAAAATCTCTCTAGATAAGCTACAAGAATATATAACGAAAAATGGGGGGTTCCATTTAAGAAATTAAAGGTGACTCACGTGACCTTGACAACGCTATTTAAAGTCATAATAATATTGCTATGTAATGCGCCACATAAAACATTACAACGTTTGTATGAAACATTTTTTTCGAAAATGCGTATTTTTCGAGATATTAAGGGATTTCGACAATTTTTATACATCCTGTATAGTAAAAAAAGAATGATATAATTGTTAAAAACTTACCTTTTTTAAAAAAGATAAAAAAGACGCTAAGTGCACGCGACAGATGCGAAAAATTCTTATGTAATAATAATGTTATTTTATTCAAACCAAGAAAACTGTTATACAAAATAGTTGCTTTAATTTTCTACCAAACATAGTGATATTGAACAATTGCGCGCCAATTAATAAAAATTTATGCTACAATATTTATTTACTATTACCTGTAACACATTAAAAAGATGCTATATCTAAATTGCAATGTCTTTTAAAATAGTAAATCATATTTAACTATAAAAAATTTTTTATGCTTAAATATGTTTCACTATTTTAAAAGACATTGCAATTTAGATATAGCATCTTTTTAATGTATTAGAGGTAACAATAAATAAATTTTTATTAATTGGCGCGCAATTTTTCAATATCACTATTTTTGGTAGAAAATTAAAGCAACTATTTTGTGCAATAGTTTTCTTGGTTTAAATAAAATAACATTATTACATAAGAGTTTTCCACACCTGGTGCGTGCACTTAGCGCCTTTCTTTTACTTTTTTTTTATTTAAAGGGTAAGTTTTTAACAGATATATCATTCTTTTTTCAATATATATTATTTCAATAACATGTAAAGCAATTGAGTTTCTAATAAGTTTATTCAACAGCTTGAGTTCGTATTATAAAAAGTATTTTAACGAAAGAAGTGTGTTTGTTTCAACTCTACATGTTCTATAAACAGTATAAATTTATTAACTTAACGTAATATTATATTATACACATTCTTTAATCTCTTTTTTCAATAATATGTTCAAATTGTTCTTAAATAATACGTTTTTCTTTTATAATTTTATATTATTTCTGTTTATCAGATAAAATACATCTATTATAGTTACGAATAATGAAAAACAATAATTTTGCTTTTTGGTTTGATATATAAAAAATATCTACTTTTGCATTCTTTCTTTTACATCAAATTCTTAGCCTCCTTTTTTATATAAAGTATTAGATTCAAATAAAATAATTTATACATTCATTTTTGCACATAAAATCTATATACATTTCTATTACACTGACTAAAATAACTAATTTGATTACAATGACATTAATTTTTAATGTGTGTTTACTCTCTTTGAATTTTGAATTTCAAATTTGATATGAATTTGTAATTACTTACGTTTTTGTATAAACGTTTAGTGCAAAATCAATATCTTTAAAGCTATTATAACGATTATTTCGTATACACTATTTATTTGAACAAACTACACATATACGCGTATACATAATTGCTTACTTAAAACAGAAATTCTTGGAATTTTTGTTATACAATTATTTAGATAACTATAATATCATCGTTATGTCAAATTATCTGAAAGAGGTTGCAGGTACGTTATAAAATAATATTGTAATCACATTAGTTATTTCATTCGATGTAAAAAAAGTATATATACAGGGTGTCCCATAATTCGCGGATCACCCGCCATGTGCAGGTAGAGCAGATGAAACCGAGAAGAAAAGTCCCTTACCATTTTGCGATTTTCGTAATAATTATTAAGAAATTAATTTAAAAAGATGGGCCAATCCATGCCTTACACAAGCGCGCGGCGAGAAGGGCCTTCCTACTCAGGCGTTGCTGGGTGAGCGGCGAAGCGGTGGGAGGGGCGCTCTATACGGCTACGTACGAGCGAACACTGAAGCCACGCATCTCGAGCTATTCTCTCTCTCTCTCTCTCTCTTTCTCTCTCTCGCGCGCGCGGCATAGAAAGTATTATGCTATCGTTTCCACGCTACCTTGCGGTAGATAACACAGTGCATTTTCTTTAAAGTGGTATAAATAGGTCTAATCCACTCTCATATTTTAATGTAAAAATTATAAATCCGCACGCCGTTCGGGAATGCTCGTTCCAATATCGTTGGGCGATAAATGTATGGGCAGGAATAACAGCGAACTGAGTCGTAAGTAATAAATTTTAGTAAATCAAGGAATTTTATTTCGCAGCTTTAATAATATCATTTTCCTTTGTGATTATCAGATTGGTCCGTATTTCCTACCGCCACATTTAAATGGGGAAATATATCTAAACTTTCTCCAAAATGAGTTACCCATTTTCCTCGAAGATGTTCCTCTCAATATAAGAAATAAACTCATCTTCTAGCATGACGGGGCTCCTGCGCATTTCGCTCGCCGGGTTCGCGAATATTTAAACGCGCATTATCCGGACAGATGGATGGGTCGAGGAGGCCCAATCATTTGGCCGGCGCGATCGCCAGACTTTAATGTACTATATTATTTTGAATGGGGTCACATTAAAAATTTAATTGAACTCAGGAGAGAGAGAGAGAGAGAGAATAGTTCGAGATGCGTGGCTTCAGCGTTTGCTCGTACGTAGCCGTATAGAGCGCCCCTCCCACCCCTTCGCCGCTCACCCAGCAACGCCTGAGTAGGAAGGCTCTTCTCGCCGCGCGCTTGTGTAAGGCATGGATTGGCCCATCTTTTTAAATTAATTTCTTAATAATTATTACGAAAATCGCAAAATGGTAAAGGACTTTTCTTCTCGGTTTCATCTGCTCTACCTACACATGGCGGGTGATCCGCGAATTATGGGACACCCTGTATATAGACTCGATGTTAAAAAAAATGTATGAATTACTTTGTTCAATGTAAAATAGAGTTTGATATATGTCTTATATTGGATATGAAGAGAGAGAGAGGGGGGGAGAGAGAGAGAGGGAGAGAGAGAGAGGGAGAGAGGGAGAGGGAGAGGCAGGGGGAAGGGAGGGAGAGGAAGAGGAAGGGAGGAAGAGAGAGGCAGAGGGAGAAAGAGAGAGGGATGGAGAGAGGGAGGGAGAAAGAGGAGAGAGACTGGGAGGGAGAGAGAGGAGGAGGGTTGGGAGGAAGAGAGAGGGAGATGGAGGGGTGGGAGGGAGAGGGAGAGAGAGAGCGACAGCGAGCTATAAATTTGATGTAAAAAAGCATATAAATAGATATATTTTGTGTATCAAACAAAGAAGCAAAACGGGGATGCTTTTCATTATTTGTAAGTATAATATAAAAGATACATATATTTTATCTGACTGCATAAGAAGACAGAGAATAATGTAATATCTAAAAAAACGATTTCAACATACTTTCGAAACGAGAGAGAAAAATGCGTTATAAAAAAGATAATTGATAAATTTTATAAAAATTTAAAATAATTATTACATATTTTTTTATTTTTATACATGTGACGATTTCTTTATTCTTTTATTAATGCGCAATATTGAGTGCCCCAAAAAAGCATAAGGAATGAAATTAAATAAGAAAGTAAGAGAGACAGATAGCAAGGAAAAGAGTAGGAAAGAGCGAGAAGGAGCGAGAAAGGAAGAACGGTTGCTAATGTAAAGCGCCGTTAGCGCACTCTTATGTCGGATAATGGAACCCTACAAGATATATATATAGATATACAAAATTATTTATTATCCGACCGAGCGGTCAACGACGACGATACTTACACAGAAATTTCTACTTTGAGACTTTGCATCATAATATTTTCATTCATAGTACATGTAGAGAAGTAATAACGATACTTTCATTATACACAGGGTGAGGCATTTAAGACAGGCCACCCGAATAACTCCCACAGTTTTGGAGATAGGAGAAAATGTTTGAAATAAAAGTTGTATGGTATCGAGGGGGAAATCTTGTGGAAGTGAACATTTTTTTTTAGGTAGAGGCGCTTAGGAGATTTGAAGGTCATCTTTATTTTTTTAAATGAAACCACCCAAATTTTTTTATATAAATCGATTTCTCGCAATATTTGGCACAAAAAATTGTAAGGGTAAGATGGCCAAAAAGTGAATAGTTTACGAAATATTTTGTACTTTATTTTGATATAATTTTACATAAACTATGAAATATTTTGTAAAATATTCATGTTTACATTCGTGTCCTCTCTGGTGTTATCGCTTATACGGATCGTAGAATGTAAATAAACATTCAATCACCTTGTACACTTCAACTTACTCATTCAATTACAATCTTTATTTGTTTTAATGAAATGATGTATTTCACTTATTTTTTTTATACATACATTATTAGAGCATACATACTGCTATTACAATAAGTGTTCAAAATGGTGGCCTTGAGCATTGATGCATGCTCTAATCCGTTTTAATACGGCTAACACGGCACATTGAATTTCATTTGGATCAATCGCAGAGCAAGCTATTCTAATTCGCTCTATCATATCTTCTCTGGTTGTTGGTATTTCGCAATACATTTGTTGTTTTAATTTTCCCCACAAATAGAAGTCCAGAGGTGTCAAGTCTTGGGGAACGTGCGGGCCATTTGTGATTTCCAAACCGACCAATCCAATGATCTCCAAACTTCCTGTTTAGAATCTCTGTAGTAATTTGTGCAGACTGAGCAGGACATCCGTCATGCTGGTACCACATGGATTGTCGTATGCACAGTGGAATATCTTCTAAGAATTGTGGCAAAACTTCTGTTAAAATTTGTTCATACTTGCGACTATTTAATGTTCCATCAATAAAATAAGGACCAATTATTTTATTATTAAGAAGTCCGCACCAGACGTTTACAGACCAAGGGCTTTGTCTGCACACTTCTCTCAACCACCGTGGATTTTCAACTGACCAATAATGCATGTTGTGAACATTAACTTGCCCATGGTTTGTAAATGTGGCTTCGTCTGTAAACAAAATTTTGTTCATGAACATATCATCGTTTTGCAGTTTCCGTAGGCCCCATTGGCAGAATTCTAAACGATTTTGATAATCATTTCCATGTAGTTGTTGATGAAGTGAAATATGATAAAGATGAAATTTGTTACAATGGAGTATTCGCAAAACACTTCGCTGGCTAATACCACTTTCACGTTCAAGCTGTCTTGTACTGACATGTGGATTTCCTGCTACAGCTGCTAAAATGTTTGTCGCGTTATTATCATCAGTTGTTTTCTTGGATCGTAAGCGCCTTTTTTTATTTACACTTCCGGTTTCTTAAAAAGTTTTTATTATGTTTGAAAAGACAGATCGTGAGGGTCTGGTGAAATCAGGAAAACTTTCAGAATACAAACGCACTGCTCCTCTCGTAATTTGGCGACATTCGCCATAAATGAAAATCATATCTATTTTCTCCGCTTGTGTATAATAATGCATTTTGGAAGTATGAGCACTGTGGTCGTGAGCATACCGCAAACTCAACATGTAGTATTAATGTATAAAGATTGAAGTATACAAGGTGATTGAATGTTTATTTACATTCTATGATCCGTATAAGCGATAACACCAGAGAGAACACGAATGTAAACATGAATATTTTACGAAATATTTTATAGTTTATGTAAAATTATATCAAAATAAAGTACAATATATTTCGTAAACTATTCACTTTTTGGCCATCTTACCCTTGTATAAAAAAATTAGGGTGGTTCCATTTAAAGAAATGAAGATGATCTTCAAATCTCCTAAGCGCCTCCACCTAAAAAAAATGTTTACTTCCACAAGATTTCCCACTCGATACCATACAACTTTTATTTCAAACATTTTCTCCTATCTCCAAAACTGTGGGAGTTATTCGGGTGGCCTGTCTTAGATGCCTCACCCTGTATAATTCAGACCCAAGCTATCGATTAACCTAGTAAGAATTTGATCCGTTCAGCGGTTATTGAGACCTAATAATCTCAAATACTCTCAACTGGCCGGCTCGCGTATAGATACACGGTGCGTCTCGCCGTTGCTGCACGCGATGTTTGCTGCGCGTCACTTGGCGCGAGACACTACCGTGTCTCTTGATAAAATTAGGGTCCGCGGACGCCCGAACCAGAAGTTTCCGTATCGTTCGATTCTTTCTGTTCCTCGCGGTTTTCGTCCAAAGTTTTAATCATGTTGATTAAATTATTATATTAATTATAATAGTTGAATCAATATATTTTTTTAATAATAATAATTTTAATAATAATGTTTACACACATATACAATTCAATGTGTGCGTTACAAAATGGCCAACATATTTCCAAAATGTTAACAATTGTTCTAAACATAATTCTCACACAAAATAAATAATGTTTATATAACAAAACATATAAAAACATTTTGTTTAGATGTCTGTAGAATTAAACTTGAGTCTACTACGTGATAGATTCTGATCATCTTGCACTTCGCCATTATATACATATTACTTGCATATATTTAGCTTTCATGCTACAAGTGTATATACTTATGTATATATGTGCTTACGCGATAGCAATTTAAAAAATATAATTGTTAGTATAATATAATTGTTAATAATATAATTGTGAGTCTATGAAACTGCGATTACGGCTGTTAAAAATAATATCAAACAAAGATTGACAATCGTGCTATTTCTTTATCCCGCTGTTATAATACACGAAGTATCGATAATAACAAAGCAACAAATTACCAAGTCTAACAGGCAGCCGTCTCTTACATATTGTGTATTTGTTCACTCTGTTATCTATTATCCTACTATTATTATTGATCATCGTACAATATTTAATTGCACATATAATTTTAACTATAATTCAAACATATATATGCACATATGTATATACACAAATATAAAATTCTCAAAAAATAGGCGCTCATTAGTCTTATAGCATTACTGCTTTCTGCTACGAGAGATCAAAAAAGGTTTTCAGGCCGTATTTCGGTCATAAAGCGATACGCTAGAGGAACAAGGATAGCACGCGATTGTCGCTCCTTGTCTGACATTATCTCTCAACAATCGCATCCGTGAGCTCAACGTATCGGTGTGTGCCTTCACGGACGCTACACACATACGTGATGAAAGACAGACAAAGATGACGCAATCATCTTTCCTTGTCACGCGGTCAGTGTGCTACCACGAAATATTCCCCATGTTCTGCAGTTAGCTGCACCTTAGATACAGATGTAGTGAAATTCGTAGTCTTCGTCCTACATTTCGAAAAATTTATATTTTTTCATAAAACTTGTTTTTACGTATTCCTTATATTGTTAGAATTAATCGTACACAGCCGGATTTTGCAATTTGGCTCTTAAAAATTTATAATAAATATAATATGAATTCGGGAGCAACTAATCACCTGATCCGCGAGCAGCTGTATGTTGTTTGTCAGTATTAAAATTTTTATTTTGATCATTTTTTCAAAAAAGTGCTCTGTACGTCTAAGAAGACAATGCTGCTGAATACGAATATCATAATTAGAATTCGATTTTCTCTTTATTTTGGCCGCAGGATGTAGACTACGAATCCGTAATTTCCGCGAAAGGTCTCCACCGTCTCTCCTGCCGACCCTTAATAATATCGTATTAACATTGTAAAAAAAAATTTTTTTTGTCATATAGTTATACAAAAAAAATCTATAAAATGTATTCATTTTTCGAAAGTTTAAACGGATATGTTAACACATAATAAGTGATAATATGATAAATGTTTATACAGGGTGTCCCAAAGCACTCTTAACAACGCTCGTGAGCAGGTAAAGCACATTAAACTGAACAGAAAAGTCCTGTACCATTTTTTTTTCTATAACGCTTAATAAAGGAGTTATTATTGAGTAAAGTCTGGCCAATCAGCGCCGATTTTTAGCCGGACGCACGTCGGTGAGCCGCCCGCCTGGTAGTGTGCGCTGCCATAGCGACGGAACGCTCACGCACACTACCAGGCGCGCAGCTAAAGGTCGGCGCTGATTGGTCAGACTTTACTCAATAATAACTGCTTTATTAAGTGTCATAGAAAAAAATGTTACAAGACTTTTCTGTTCAGTTTAGATCTGCTTACGAGCGTTGTCAAGGGTGCTTTGGCACATCCTGTATATATACATACCCATTTTAATTGTGCACCCCGATTAACATCGCAGAAAGTAGTCAGATGAAAAAATGTTTTAGACAAAAGTTGTTGAGTTTTGAGGGGGCCACATGATAAAAATATAGACTTGACCTTGAGCGACCTTTTCAAAATGAGGTCAATGTGATCGATGTTTTCTTAAATGGAACCCCCAATTTTTTATTGCATATTCTTGTAGCTTATCTCGAGAGCTTTTCAAAACACTATAATAAAGAATTTTTTTTCATTAAATATTTTTCGAGTTATTTTATAACTTAATCTGACATATTTTGATATAAAAAATAAAATATCTCGTAAAATATTTAGTTTTCGATAATCTTACCGTAATACTTTTATGTACAGAATAATGAGACAAATCAATTAGTGTAAATAAAAAAACAAATAATTGTTTAAAGAATACATTGTAAATTACATACATTTTTAAAAAACAATTATTTTTTTTTATACTAATTGATTTGTCTCATTATTCTGTACATAAAAATATTACGGTAAGATTATCGAAAACTAAATATTTTACGAGATATTTTATTTTTTATATCGAAATATGTCAAATTAAGATATAAAATAACAAAAAGTACTTACCATATTTTTATCATGTAGCCCCCTTGAAACCATGCAACTTTTGTCTAAAACGTTTTTCCACATTTTTCATATTTTTCGAGATATTTGCCTGGGGCGATTAAAATAAAACACCCTATATATGATTTTATATAATTACGTAAGCCCATTTTTTTTAATAGTTTTGAGATACTTATGGGATACTTATAAAAAATTACACTAATAAAATAATTTACACGCATTAATAAAAAATTAAAAGCACTTTGTAATTAATCCAATATTTTATTATATTTGCTTTCACGAGCAGTTTGGCATACCTCGAAGTCAAAGTCGATTTTGTCGATTGGTATCTTGTATTTTCTGGCATAATTTTGAGCAATCGCAGTAAGAAAGGCGTGCGTAAATGAGAATCCGGATATCCAAAACGTCGCTGGTTTTTCATGATCTAACCAATTTTGTAATATGCCAAGTCGTTTTATGAGATCATCAATGAAACTTGGTAGTCGTTTCAAGATAGGGTAGGCGCACGCTTTAATCCAATTGAGCGGAATTTTGGCGTTAAGCATACTGTTGGCCATTTCCTGTCATTAATATATATACATATATATATATATATATATATA